>NC_054700.1:39936292-39962818 GCF_016097555.1 Gigantopelta aegis | reverse complement strand
TTTACCGGACGCAACTTGCGTATAGGACGCACTAAAAACTTAATGGACCCGCAAAAATAGAAATACTGCGTCCCGTGGGACGCATAAAATATCTGACATTTTCAGTAACCCTGTCCACTATCAACGATCGATCATTCTGTGTAACACACTATTTCTTTTCTACCTATAAACTGCGTATTCAAATGGGGATTCCCCATATCGAAAACAAAAAGTTTTAATCTCTGGGAACACTGCGTCTTTATCCTTTGCTGCGCTTAATCGTGTAAAGTTGGTAATTTCCGGAAAGAGATCGCGGATTTGCGATCATTCGGAACTTCTCGTCAACAGGCCGAACACAATAGGAAATTCCTGGGCGAATATAACAAATTGGTTAAATGTTCTGATTTGCATTAACAAACAAGTAGCACGATTCATAAACAACGCATGGTATTGTGAGTGTCATTTAGCTTGCAGGAAATGGTTCAAATAATTATACAGATCAAAGTGAAATGTTGATTTTGAAAGAATAAACAATGAATACCGACATTGATTTCCTGAAAGGAAAAACAACAACACAGCTTGTTAAATTTACTTTAATGAAACATATAGTATACACGTGATTTGTTGTCTGCAGCTCTCTGTCGTTTGTGTGGTTTTTGGACCCTTTGTTTTCAGGTTGGGACCCCCAGAAAAGAAAGAGGTGAGTCCAAGGGACCCCCATTTCAGAAAAACAAGGTAAATCCCTGTACTACTATTAATATTACTACTGAAATGATAATACAGCTGCTGTTACTACCTGTACTACTATTAATATTACTACTAAAATGATAATACAGATGTTGTTACTACCTGTACTACTATTAATATTACTACTAAAATGATCATACAGCTGTTGTTACTACCTGTACTATTAATATTACTACTAAAATGATAATACAACTGTTGATACTACCTGTACTACTGTTAATATTACTACTAAAATGATAATACAGCTGTTGTTACTACCTGTACTACTATTAATATTACTACTAAAATGATCATACAGCTGTTGTTACCACCTGTAATACTACTAATATTACTACTAAAATGATCATACAGCTGTTGTCACCACCTGTACTACTATTAATATTACTACTAAAATGATCATACAAGTGTTGTTACTATTGGAACAACTATTAATATTACTACTAAAATGATCATACAACTGTTGATACTAGCTGTACTACTATTACAATTACTAATAAACTCGCCAACTCGCCAACTTTAACATCACCCTAAGACACTCTGGGGCAATACAGATTTTTAAAACCCGTTTTAAATTCCTGGTAATAATATAATTTTTTGTTGTTCTTTATTTGGCATGGTAATAATCGTACGATTATAAATACTACTACTATTACTAATACAATTATAATGATAATAATATAACTGTTGTTACTTCATGTACTATTACGTTATTAATACAATTGTGTAAGAATTCCTACAAGTAATAGAATCAATAATATAATATTCTGTTCGTTACTTGACAAGGTAATAATCATAATATTATGATTGTTAAAATCATTTAAATGAGACACTAGTTATTTATTTTAAAAGGCAGTAGATGTACATTTTCTGGTTGGTTAATTAGTAATGATGGGTACTGCCGAAATTTTCGTATTCAGATATATTGCGATACAGGAACCTGAATTGTGATATGTGCCACGATATATTGCGAAGACCAATTCTCAATTATTAGAATTTATAAAGTTCTCTAATTGTATGTACATTTTCTATAATTTGATAAAATGATCACCAGTCAATAAAGATTCATTCTGAACAAGTGAAGCTATCGTTTCTTTTCTTAAACTGGTAGTTTGTTTCGAAATATAATACGCGAGACTAACACACATACAAAATATATAAGTGCAATATATCGGTATGCTAGAAAAATATTGTGTTATTTATTGTTCACAATTTATATTGTGATATGCCGGTATACCATGCATTTCTATTAATTCGTTTTATACTATAATCATGCCCACAGTCAATCTGATAAAACATTTTTAGCTCTACTGGTCTACCGATGGATCTAACAGCATTGCGTGGACTACCATGTCCAGGTGACATTTCATCTATAAATAACAATTTAAATATCGACCAATTATACTTCGCCTTTTATAGCGTTATTCGGGAGCATACAAATTCTAAAAATATCAGGCGAGACTTTATGCAATATGCGAACTTGTTGGCATATTTCAACATTAAAAACTGGGGAAAAGTGCAGTAATAAACTCTGGATTGTACACTAGTATAAACACATTTTATGGCAATACCATCAGGGGTTTTTTTCATCTTGAAACAGATTTTATATAAAATTTTATATTGAAATTAGTTTCCGGCATACTTCGTAATTCACCCGAATCATTTCGTATACCCTCGGCATAATCCCGAATGTTTTCAAATTCTTTTCAAATCACTGGCATGATTTTGCAAGTAAGGTTTTGACTGGTCAAATAAAAGGTCAACTGGACATGAGCTCCAACAAGTTGCTGTTAGATCCACAGGTAATAGTAATTAACCAGTGGAGCTAATTTTAATTAGATTGGCCCACAGTGTGTCATAATGTATCTCTCTCTCTCTCTCTCTCTCTCTCTCTCTCTCTCTCTCTCTCTCTCTCTCTCTCTCTCCATGTATGCTCTCTCTCTCTGTATCCATCCGTCCGTCCATCCATCTCTCTCTCTCTCTCTCTCTCTCTCTCTCTCTCTCTCTCTCTCTCTCTCTCTCTCTCTCTCTCTCTCTCTCTCTCTCTCTCTCTCTCTCTCCCTCTCAACACAGCTTTTCCAGTCATGAAACACTGGATGGAATGTATCCCAAATAATTAAAGATGACAAATCTAAATCTATTAAAACAACAAAGTTTGTGTTTCATAATTTATTTATCAACAGCAATGTACCATTGGTTAAAATTCTGTTACAGTACATTGATTCCATATAAAGAATATGCCTCATCTTCACACATTTTTATTTGTATTTTATTTTTTGTCATCATCAGTTATACTGTTCCCAGACAAAGCGATTCACAGTGTCAACGATATGGCAAGTACTTATAGTGAAAGACAAATTAAAAAAAAAAATTAGACAGACTTTAGATAATCTCCAAAGCATAGGCATAATATTATCTGGGATGTGATACAAATTTTTATTTTATAAAAGGTGAAACCTATAGTCCCCTCCAGTTGTGCAAGTAGGGAATTAATTAATAACAGACAGACAGAAGTACGGAGATGAAACCTACATGTATACTGCCCTCCAGTTGGGCAAGTAGGGAGTTAATTAATAACAGACTGACAGAAGTACGGAGATGAAACCTACATGTATACTGCCCTCCGGTTGTGCAAGTAGGGAACAAATTAATAACAGACAGACAGAAGTACGGAGATGAAACCTACATGTATACTGCCCTCCGGTTGGGCAAGTAGGGAATTAATTAATAACAGACAGACAGAAGTACGGAGATGAAACTTACATGTATACTGCCCTCGGGTTGTGCAAGTAGGGAACAAATTAATAACAGACAGACAGAAGTACGGAGAAGAAACCTACATGTATACTGACCTCCGGTTGTGCAAGTAGGGAATTAATTAATAACAGAAGTACGGAGATGAAACCTACATGTATACTGCCCTCCGGTTGGGCAAGTAGGGAATTAATTAATAACAGACAGACAGAAGTACGGAGATGAAACCTACATGTATACTGCCCTCCGGTGGGGCAAGTAGGGAATTAATTAATAACAGACAGACAGAAGTACGGAGATGAAACCTACGATACTGCCCTCAAGTTGGGCAAGTAGGGAACTAATTAATAACAGACAGACAGAAGTACGGAGATGAAACTTACATGTATACTGCCCTCCGGTTGGGCAAGAAGGGAACTAATTAATAGCAGACAGACAGAAGTACGGAGATGAAACCTACATGTATACTGCCCTCCAGTTGGGCAAGTAGGGAGTTAATTAATAACAGACTGACAGAAGTACGGAGATGAAACTTACATGTATACTGCCCTCGCGTTGTGCAAGTAGGGAACAAATTAATAACAGACAGACAGAAGTACGGAGATGAAACCTACATGTATACTGCCCTCCAGTTGGGCAAGTAGGGAGTTAATTAATAACAGACTGACAGAAGTACGGAGATGAAACTTACATGTATACTGCCCTCGCGTTGTGCAAGTAGGGAACAAAATTAATAACAGACAGACAGAAGTACGGAGATGAAACCTACATGTATACTGCCCTCCAGTTGGGCAAGTAGGGAGTTAATTAATAACAGACTGACAGAAGTACGGAGATGAAACTTACATGTATACTGCCCTCGCGTTGTGCAAGTAGGGAACAAATTAATGACAGAAGTACGGAGATGAAACCTACATGTATACTGCCCCTCCGGTTGTGCAAGTAGGGAACAAATTAATAACAGACAGACAGAAGTACGGAGATGAAACTTACATGTATACTGCCCTCGCGTTGTGCAAGTAGGGAACTAATTAATGACAGAAGTACGGAGATGAAACCTACATGTATACTGCCCCTCCGGTTGTGCAAGTAGGGAACAAATTAATAACAGACTGACAGAAGTACGGAGATGAAACTTACATGTATACTGCCCTCGCGTTGTGCAAGTAGGGAACAAATTAATGACAGAAGTACGGAGATGAAACCTACATGTATACTGCCCCTCCGGTTGTGCAAGTAGGGAACAAATTAACAACAGACAGACAGAAGTACGGAGATGAAACCTACATGTATACTGCCCTCCGGTTGTGCAAGTAGGGAACAAATTAATAACAGACAGACAGAAGTACGGAGATGAAACCTACATGTATACTGCCCCTCCGGTTGTGCAAGTAGGGAACAAATTAATAACAGACTGACAGAAGTACGGAGATGAAACTTACATGTATACTGCCCTCGCGTTGTGCAAGTAGGGAACAAATTAATGACAGAAGTACGGAGATGAAACCTACATGTATACTGCCCCTCCGGTTGTGCAAGTAGGGAACAAATTAACAACAGACAGACAGAAGTACGGAGATGAAACCTACATGTATACTGCCCTCCGGTTGTGCAAGTAGGGAACAAATTAATAACAGACAGACAGAAGTACGGAGATGAAACCTACATGTATACTGCCCCTCCGGTTGTGCAAGTAGGGAACAAATTAATAACAGACAGACAGAAGTACGGAGATGAAACCTACATGTATACTGCCCCTCCGGTTGTGCAAGTAGGGAACAAATTAATAACAGACAGACAGAAGTACGGAGATGAAACCTACATGTATACTGCCCCTCCGGTTG
Organism: Gigantopelta aegis; assembly: GCF_016097555.1. NCBI lineage: Eukaryota > Metazoa > Mollusca > Gastropoda > Neomphalida > Peltospiridae > Gigantopelta > Gigantopelta aegis. Next base: position 39,957,497 of record NC_054700.1, on the reverse strand, counting down.
TGCAAGTAGGGAACAAATTAATAACAGACAGACAGAAGTACGGAGATGAAACCTACATGTATACTGCCCTCCGGTTGGGCAAGTAGGGAATTAATTAATAACAGACAGACAGACAGAAGTACGGAGATGAAACCTACATGTATACTGCCCTTCGGTTGGGCAAGTAGGGAATTAATTAATAACAGACTGACAGAAGTACAAAGATGAAACCTACGATACTGCCCTCAAGTTGGGCAAGTAGGGAACTAATTAATAACAGACAGACAGAAGTACGGAGATGAAACCTACATGTATACTGCCCTCCGGTTGGGCAAGTAGGGAATTAATTAATAACAGACTGACAGAAGTACAAAGATGAAACCTACGATACTGCCCTCAAGTTGGGCAAGTAGGGAACTAATTAATAACAGACAGACAGAAGTACGGAGATGAAACCTACATGTATACTGCCCTCCGGTTGGGCAAGAAGGGAACTAATTAATAGCAGACAGACAGAAGTACGGAGATGAAACCTACATGTATACTTCCCTCCAGTTGGGCAAGTAGGGAGTTAATTAATAACAGACTGACAGAAGTACGGAGATGAAACTTACATGTATACTGCCCTCGCGTTGTGCAAGTAGGGAACAAATTAATAACAGACTGACAGAAGTACGGAGATGAAACTTACATGTATACTGCCCTCGGGTTGTGCAAGTAGGGAACAAATTAATAACAGACAGACAGAAGTACGGAGATGAAACCTATATGTATACTGCCCTCCAGTTGGGCAAGTAGGGAGTTAATTAATAACAGACTGACAGAAGTACGGAGATGAAACCTACATGTATACTGCCCTCCGGTTGTGCAAGTAGGGAACAAATTAATAACAGACAGACAGAAGTACGGAGATGAAACCTACATGTATACTGCCCTCCGGTTGGGCAAGTAGGGAATTAATTAATAACAGACAGACAGAAGTACGGAGATGAAACCTACATGTATACTGCCCTCCAGTTGGACAAGTAGGCAATTAATTAATAACAGACAGACAGAAGTACGGAGATGAAACCTACATGTATACTGCCCTCCGATTCCCTCATTTCTGATTGGACGACGTTGAACAAAAACTGAATGTTATTCTTCAATAAACCTCAGAAAATAACGTCATTACGCCAGCTGGGACGTCATTACGTAAAATATAGTGTGTCCAGGCGCTTGTTCATACATTTTAGAAGAGGATGAGGGGCTAAGTTGTGGCTAGCGAGATTTATGAGTGGTTAAGGCATGCTTCCCCGGAAAAGTATTGAAAAAAGAGAAAATTCGCTTGATCATGGGGAGGGTTCGAGTGCCGTAACCCACCCTCTGCACAAGCATCTGTCTTTGTAATTATATAAAATCTGTTTGTCATTTTTTAAATGAATTTATCTATGTACAACTGTCACAAGCTTCATAAAATTGTGTAGCGTAGTGAAGGATTTTAAACTAAACACAAGTCATTACGTCAAAGGGGACGTCATTACGTAAAGCAGATCATGTGAAGAACGTTAGAAACTGATTGATGAATTATTTGTAGTTTTAACTAAATAAGTTGTGGTGTTTGTAATTATATGAATTGTTTGTAATTCCCCCCCCCCCCCCAGAGTTTATCGATATATATGAGTCACAAATTTATTATAAGATCGCTTTGCTACGCTACACAATTTTATACAATTTTCGACTGTTATATATCAATAAATATAATGGCCTTCATGTAGCCTCAGATCCCAATCTTTTGATATGCAAATGACCTTAGTTATTTATAGGAGAAATAACGTGCATTCCGAACACACAGAGATTTTTAAAAAGTGGAATTAAGTCAACTTCGTGCATTTTATATGATGATTTGTATATAAAACCTGTCGGGGTTTGGGTTTGTTTTCATGTAAATGCAAAGAAAACAAATATCGAATAGGAAATAAACGTAACATTTGCAAAAAACTTTGGGTCTAAATAATTGAACAGGATAATAGTTAACGAGTCTACCGCTGCTAAATATAATAACATTCAACCCACATTACTGACATTGTTTACAATTGTCGCAAATCAAAAGAATGATAATGGATGATAAAAAGAATACCCCAGTCGTGTCTTGTGACATCATCATTTATCAGCACTCGATAAAAGTGTAAAAATCCTCGGCAAGCCTCGGCTTTCATACTTTTATCAACTCGTGCTGATAAATTATGATATCACAAGACATGAGGGGTGTATCCTCTATACATCTATAGTCTACTATCCTCCTACAAAAATGTTTTTTGTAAATAATTTCAGTTAAAGGGACATACCCTAGTTTCAACCTGTGAAAATTAACACTGAGTTTAGTTAATCTACAAAACTGAAACATATTTGGATAAAGTTATAATTGTGTGAAACATGAGTCTGTGACTTTGAAATGGTGAAATACCCTCTGAAAAGGACTAAAACTCGACTCCATAACTTACTTCTCAGACGTACGTGCGTTTTTAAAAATATGAGAAATTCATTTTGTGATATTAAAAACACCAGGATGACCAAAGACACTTCGAATGTGCAGAAATTGATAATCTAAACCATAAAATTTAAGTAAAGTATGATTTCAGTTATCAAAAACGGCTATAACCGTCAAAAACATACCTTACCTATTTGAATAAAATAATTTATGAGTTTGAAAATAGGTAAGAAATTGGATCTTTGACAGGAATTGCACCTACATTTATGGTGCACAGTTGTGTTGAATGAGATCTCACTTTCCAGGAGTGATTTGTACATACCGAGTATGAATACATGGTCGGGGTGGAGAGACTTCCTAGCAGCCGTGAAATGGCAAAATGGGGGGTGCCTCCAAAAATAAGATTATTTCCAGATTTAGGTTGACATCACCCAGTTCAGACATTCTTGCTGCACAAAACAAGGACTGGCCATCATCACTACATGTGTGATTCACCTGGGAAAATTCTCTTTTTCTATTTTTTTTTAATTTATGTTAATATAGTGGACAGTGTGTTATGATTTACTTCTCTGCTACCTGAGGACACTCTTGACACATACCACTGGAATTCACACCACACTGGTTTCCAAGGTAATAATAACAATGTATTTGTATATTTCATAATTTTAATGGAGCCAGAAATTGGCTGCTTTAATTTTTATAATTTATTACATAATCACTGATGTAATATGACCACAACAACAACAAATGTTAACGTTGAGGTGAACTCAAACTGGGTATTGACTATGAAAAATCGTATATTGGCCAAGACTGAAAATTTAAGATGCCAAATATGGGATGTGTAATTTGGACAGGCTGCCAAAAATGGGACAAAAGAAAGGATTATAACAAATATGGAGTTAGACATGCAAAAATACCTGGTCGTCCAAAACACCAAACTTTTAAAGTACACCGACTCCAGTATATGCTCCACCACAATCACTTTGACATACCTCGTAGCATGGATGTATCACATTTATGTCACCACTCCCTCTGTGTTAATATTGAACACTTGAGCCTCGAACCACATTATGTTAACAACAACCGTCAACACTGTCTAAACATTGTCCCGAAACACTGCATCGGCCATCCAGGTTATAGAGACTGTTTTTTTCTTCTTGGGGACAGGTACGTATGATCTGTTAGACATGGTGGTACAACTTCGGAGTCAAGTACATTCTTCTTGTAGGTTGTTCTTGCAGTACTGTTGTGTTTGTCGTCATATTGCTGGTATCGAACCGTGCGGAGATAATTTCTTCGGGATCTGTACCGAGTAGTTTTTTTTCCTAGTAGCGTGATACCGGTCTTCACGTTCCCGAGCTTTCAGTTCTGCGAGGGCGTGTATTCTTCCAGTCAGTGGGGCTCCCACTAGTTGACATCTTGTAACAGTAGACTTTAGAATTCCTTTGTTGAGCATGTGGGCTGCACTGTGTATTCTTGCTTCAAAGTTGCGATAGAATGTCACTTGTTTCGGATTTGTTCTAGTATAAGCCCGGTTGACACTTTCTACTTTTTGAGTGTTTGTATTGAGTTTTGTTTTAAGAAGTGCAGTTTTGCCGAGTCAAAGTTCTAGGCATTTTCTTAACAATTCTTTATCGCCTTCTTTCATTTTCAGAACTTAATCTGCAGGTAAATAGGCAGGTTTCCATGCCTTGATCCGCCTGCCCGAACACACAAATGAATACATTTGACACGGCGTTGAACAGTTGCCACTCACACAGGCCACGATGGAATCGATGGTGTACGTCATTTTTCTAACTATTTTAGTGATATCTCCTGCAAGTTGACGGTGGGCGATGTCAAGTTCGAGGTGACAACGTTGCTTGATGTCGATGGCAAAACGTCGCTGTACTTTCTGTCGGTCTGATTTATTTTCCCCCGGAAACATGGTTAAGCTAAATGAAACTTTTTCAATCGCCTTTTGCTGACTTTTAGAAAAATGTCTAGTGTCACGTAAATTTTCAGTGGAACCTGTCTGCGCCCGGGTAGCACCGTCAGTAGCATGTGAATCGCCATCAGTCGTGAAATAACCAATGTTGAGTTTGTCTTCGTCCACTTGAAATTCATTCACACATTTTTCTGCATATAAGCCCTCATTGCCGATGGAATCTGTTGTCTTGAAATTGGCTGTACATTTTTCACCGTGATCTGGACATGTAATTTTCTCTCCCTTAGATCTGAGGATTTCGGCTTTTTTGCAGAGTTTGTTTGCAGTGTATATCCCAATAATGTCCTTTTTAGGTGTTTCGTTCTCAGCAGTGGTGTAGACCGCTTGAGTTGCAGGCTGGAGGGGTGTGCTCGAGTTCCCACCGAAAAGTCTGTTGTTGTAACGGCAGTCTCCCTCAACACTTATCTTGTGATCACTGGTAAAACCTTTTAGTTTGTTTAGTCGAACCAAATTAGACCGTCTTTCTTTCATATCCTGTCTGTTTATGTACACTGTTTTGGATCCAACATAATTGGCTGAATTCTGCATTCCACGCTTGCTTCCAACAGGGATACCAGCTGCGGATAAGGAATCGCGAAATCCTGTAATTCCAACTGATGTATTCGTAAGGCCAACATGTATCCCAATATTAGGCTGAGCAGCTTTCTGACCTCGTGCAGTGTGTACAGTGACTTCTTCATACAATTTGTGCTTCTTCGATCTAAAATGACATAGCTCACATTTTAAACCTAGGCGCCAACACATACCCCATTGTTGATAGGACTGTTCGTCATACTTCAGATCACCATCACATGTTGGGAAGTTATTTCTATGTTCTCGATAAGATTCATTGAATAGATTGAGCACTTTACCACAATGAAGAAGTTTATAGCCATCTAAGTCTTGATTGTTTTGTTTCAGGAAATCTTCCAAGGCATCGGGAACAGCTGGGTGAGGCCGAAGTAACCGCATATTGCCAGTCGTCCCCTGTGAATCGGTGACCACATATGAAGATGCACCTCGACTCGTTGACGGCTTAGCCACTGCATCAAAGTCTTCCCTGGACAGCCTGGTACAGGTAGGTGATTTGGTGGCATTTGGGAGCAGTGTACTTTCTTTTTGGTGATGGAATTTGTGACCAATTACATATTCATTTTTTCTGTTAGGGGGTCTACCCAAAACTTTTTTTTTCTTGGCAGGGGGTTTCCCCATAATAATTTCTCAATGTCAGTATATAAATTTAGTTTTCTGTAGTCTGCCCCAGTGTGACAAAAACATGTTCTCACTTTTCAAAATTATCTGACTGACAAATAATCCTGCCTCTGGGAAAACATTTGCCAGGTCCGCAGAATACCCCTACTGAATACTTTGTCCTGGTATGTAGTAACAACACACTGAAACAACATGCTGTTGTGTCATGGTGGACGTATGGCTGCTAGTGGTTACCCAATATGCCAAAGATACTCCAAATAGAGCAACAGTTTTGTGATAATCACTGAAGTAATTAGAAAATGTTTCCCACATTCCACAATTTTCAACTTTAAAATCAAATGTAAAAATTGAGGGACAGGTGAGGTGGCCTGAAAATACCCCCCTGTATACAGTATGATATTACCAGGTTTAGCAATCAGTCAGACTTGGCCTAAAATAGAAATCTTTATTTCAACAAAACAATTCCAGTGTATCATACCAATAATTTCCCCCCCATTTTTTACAGGCCAAATCAGACCAATACAGTGACACTCCTCAAAGAGTTATCTCCCCTTTTTCCTCCTTTTTTTTGTGTGTGTTAATTATGAATATTTTTTAGACCAGTGGTATTTAAAGCGCTCGCTTAGTGCATGGTCGGTCTGCGATCGATCCCCATTCACGGGCCCATTGGGCTATTTCTCATTTCAGCTAGTGCACCACGACTGGTATATCAAAGGCTGTGGTATGTGTCATCCTGTCTGTGGGTGATGCATATACTAATGGGAAAATGTAGCGGGTTTCCTCATTAAGACTATATGTCGAAAGTATGTTGAAATCCATCAGCCAATAATTAATAAATTAATGTGCTCTAGTGGCATCGTTAAACAAAACAAATTTGTACTATATACTTTAATAACTGAAAATCACAAATCCATAAACGAAAATGGATACAGCCTAAAGGATCATTCAAATATTACTCAAAAGCTATTTTTGTCAAAATTAGACTCCCTCTCTACCCCGTAACGCTAGTAAAGCCAGACCATACACCCCACAAAAAAAAAAAAAAGAATATTAAAAAGTTACGCTTGGAGACACACACACACACACACACACACACACACACACACACACCCCTTCCATTTCCAAACAAGTCAGACTATGGGTGTAATATAACACTGCTTCCCTGTCGTCTTTTATTCTTGGTCAGCAAGTATGATGGAATTTTTATTTGTTAATTTTGAACTGACCTAAGAATGCACTGCTGGGCTCAGCTGTTAATAATACTGTTTAATAACTCGTCCTAGAGTTGAACTTCAACACACTGAAAATCTAAGGTCCACCACACACCAAAGCTGGATCTCAGTCTGGCAAGTCTCGCGCTGTCAAATTATGTTCAATATTCAATTCTTTATTATCTTAGATTGTATTCAATGGTGTCTGCTGCCAGATCTATAGTTCTAGCCAGAACAGATGCGATATGCTTCGTCACATTCGATTCAGTGCGTTTCTTTTTCATACTCACCAGCCCCAGCCCAAGTGTGTTTTTGGGTCACATACCGTACCGAAGCTTGTACAGTATCTGGATGACCTCAGTGTTTCCAGTGTTTCTACGAAATCTTTTGTAGGTGATGTTGTCGACATGTCACAGCAAATATCATGTTCTGGTCAAATGACTGGACATCCCGTTTATTTGCACCTTGGTGTCAGGATGTCCAGCTAGGAGCCCGAAAAGAAATCGCTTTGGTGTATTTGGTATGTAGAAAGTAGGATTGTTATTTATAAAACGTCTTCTTAAATTTTCACAAAGTGTTCATATATTGATATATTTTGTAATGATATTTTAATATTGTATGTATGTATGTATGTATGCAGGGCTCACATACCTTGTCCATTGCCAAATTAGCCAATTACTATTTTTATACAAAGTGGCTACATTTAATCTATCTAAAAAACCGGCGTCGTGGTAGGCCATCGGTCTACAGGCTGGTAGGTACTGGGTTCGGATCCCAGTCGAGGCATGGGATTTTTAATCCAGATACCAACTCCAAACCCTGAGTGAGTGCTCCGCAAGGCTCAATGGGTAGGTGTAAACCACTTGCACCGACCAGTGATCCATAACTGGTTCAACAAAGGCCATGGTTTGTGCTATCCTGCCTGTGGGAAGTGCAAATAAAAGATCCCTTGCTGCTAATCGGAAGAGTAGCCCATGTAGTGGCGACAGCGGGTTTCCTCTCAAAATCTGTGTGGTTCGTAACCATATGTCTGACGCCATATAACTGTAAATAAAATGTGTTGAGTGCGTCGTTAAATAAAACATTTCTTTTTCTTTCTATGTAAAAAACATTCTTAAATAACCACATTTTAATAATTTTCAAAAACAATATTCTGCATATCTCAAAATTGGCCAAACCAAAATTCGTTCCGTTGCAAGGCGTGTGTGTGTGTGTGTGCGTGCGTGCGTGCGTGCGTGCGCACATGTAAATATGTACGCATATATGTAAACTCTTTTATTTCAATATTTTAATTTATTAATTAAAAATAAATTAACAAGAAAAACATGTAAATAATTTAATATATTACACGTATTCAACTAAGTTCTGAATTTGTTTTATGCCAAGTCTGCAATTACAACTTATTTCGTGTTGCGTCCCGAACTTTTGTGACCTCAAAATAACCTATAATAATTCAAGTAACGTTTAGGTTTACCAGATTCCTAACAAAAATTCAATTTCAGTGTTCTTGTACAATAACAAATTAAATACAATTGTCATCAAAACAGACAATGTTTCTAATTGTAAGGTTTTGAAAAATCGTTTGCAACAGTTAGGTGAAATAATATATACAATTAAAACGTTTTAGCGATTGTTTGATTATAAACATAAAATTACTTGTCATATTTGCATTAAATATTATCCTTAAATAAGTTCAGGGTGTTTCTGTTCAATTATTTTAGGAAACAAACAAGAATATTTTTAATGCCTCATCTTAATTTTGCTTATCGAATGAAATATATTTTATTAACTGAATTTCATAATGAATTTCCTTCAAATCCATGTATCTAAAAATCAGATAAATATTTTTGTCACTCCATTTATCAAAATTATTAAAAAAAACGATGTCTGCAGTTTATTTTAGGGTAAACTTATACAAAGGGTGTTAAAAGACTAAAAGCTACCACCGTTCCAATGCTATCACATATTTTGTAACTCGAGGGGTATATATTTGGCTGAGAGAGAGAGAGAGAGAGAGAGAGAGTGAGTGAGTGAGTGAGTGAGCCCAGCGCGCGTGTGTGTGTGTGTGTGTGTTTGTGCGTGCGTGCGTGCGCACATGTAAATATGTACGCATATATGTAACCTCTTTTATTTCAATATTTTAATTTATTAATTAAAAATAAAATAACAAGAAAAACATGTAAATAATTTTATATATTACACGTATTCAACTAAGTTCTGTTTTTGTTTTATGCCAAGTCTGCAATTACAGCTTATTTCGTGTTGCGTCCCGAACTTTTGTGACCTCAAAATAACCTATATTAATTCAAGTAACATTTAGGTGTACCAGATTCCTAACAAAAATTCAATTTCAGTGTTCTTGTACAATAACAAATTAAATACAATTGTCATCAAAACAGACAATGTTTCTAATTGTAAGATTTTGAAAAATCGTTTGCAACAGTTAGGTGAAATAATATATACAATTAAAACGTTTTAGCGATTGTTTGATTATAAACATAAAATTACTTGTCATATTTGCATTAAATATTATCCTTAAATAAGTTCAGGGTGTTTCTGTTCAATTATTTTAGGAAACAAACAAGAATATTTTTAATGCCTCACCTTAATTTTGCTTATCACATGAAATATATTTTATTAACTGAATTTCATAATGAATTTCCTTCAAATCCATGTATCTAAAAATCAGATAAATATTTTTGTCACTCCATTTATCAAAATGATTAAAAAAACGATGTCTGCACTTTATTTTAGGGTAAACTTATACAAAGGGTGTTAAAAGACTAAAAGCTACCACCGTTCCAATGCTATCACATATTTTGTAACTCGAGGGGTATATATTTGGCTCAGAGAGAGAGAGAGAGAGAGAGAGAGAGAGAGAGAGAGAGAGAGAGAGAGTGAGTGAGTGAGCGAGCGAGAACAACTGGGTACAACTTGTAACTACTTACCCTGTGTAAATTTTCCTGTGTAATGTGTATTTATTCAGAGAGAGAGAGAGAGAGAGAGAGAGAGAGAGAGAGTGAGAGAGAGAGAGAGAGAGAGAGAGAGAGAGAGAGAGACGGTCCCCTAATGGAGGCAGCGGAATGCTGAAAAACTGTAATTGTAACTAAAATAATAAAATTATATAGACACTGATATTCTGAACAGGTCACCAATGATTAAATATACACACACTGATATTCTGAACAGGTCACCAATGATTAAATATACACACACTGATATTCTGAACAGGTCACCAATGATTAAATATACACACACTGATATTCTGAACAGGTCACCAATTATTAAATATAGAGACACTGATATTCTGAACAGGTCACCAATTATTAAATATACACACACTGATATTCTGAACAGGTCACAAATTATATTCTGAACAAAAATATTTATTAATATGTAACATCAGTATCTAGGCGTTACTCAGAAACGTGAAGAACAGCATCATTTTTCTTAAGCTAAACAAATAAAACAAACCCTACAACAGCCATGTAGGACATTTTTCGTAAGCTAAAAAAAACCCCAAAACAAACCCCTAAAAGTCCAAGTCTAAATAGCTTCATAATGCCCATGGCCATTAAATGTTGAGGAATGCCCACATGGTTCCAGTCTCTGGCATGGCCAGTGGTTGATTCCATGGTGAGAGGGAGTACAAAACTTGGGTCCTACGAAAGAATGTTTTATTTCGCACTCAACACAATTTATTTACGGTTATATGGCGTCAGACATATGGTTAAGGACCACACAGATTTTGAAAGGAAACCCGCTGTCGCCACTACATGGGCTACTCTTCCGATTAGCAACAAGGGATCTTTTATTTGCACTTCCCACAGGCAGAATAGTACAAACCAAACTTGGGATAGTCGGTGCAAGTTTACCTACCCATTGATGCACCACTCAGGGTTTGAAGTCGGTATCGGGATTAAAAATCCCATGCCTCGACTGGGATCCGAACCCAGTACCTACCAGCCTGTAGACCGATGGCCTGCCACGACGCCACCAAGGCCGGTCAAGTTTATACGATGCCATCTGTTCAATTGCTATAAGTAGTTGAAACAAAACAAGTTCTATATACACATATTAGAGAGATGAAATCTAAATAATGCCACGTGTTTCTGGTGGGGTTTTAATTCCTCTGGAGGATACTGTTAATGAAGTTTTAATGTTTTCTAATTTTGTATTATGAATGTAGTCGGTGAAAAATCTTTATACAATTAGATATCTGCAAGGAAATGCTCGTAGTCTGTAAATGTGAGACTTAGCTTGCTCAGCTAGATCTTCTATGTTAGTCGCGTGTCTGTAATTTGAATACATGAAGCTCTATACATTTACGTTAACGTGCGATGCTAGCTATCTATCAAGTGATAAACCACCTAACAGGTCTTATGGTATATCACCAACCTAACCAGTATTTTACACCATTCCAGAGATAACCCATGACACCACCACCAGTTTCTGTTTCTTCTCTCGCCTCTTCCCTCGCTTTTATCAAAGCTTCCTCTTCTTTCTTTTTCATAAGTTTTTCAATCTCTTCTTCCCGTCGTTTGCGTTCCTCTTCATCCCGGACCAACTTGTCCCGTATTTTCTGTAATTCTGATTCAATTCTTCTTTCGTGTTCTTGTTCAATTCGTTTCCTTTCTTCTTCTTTTTGCGCCCGCTCTCGCTCTCGCTCCTCTTGGAGTCGTCGTTTCTCCATCTCTGCTCGCTGCATTTCCCCTTCTTTCTCCAGTCTGGCAATGCATTCATCTTGGCGAGCTTTAGCTTCGGCTGCTTCTCTCTTTTGCTTTTCAGCTAATGCCTCCATTCGTGCTTTATTTTCTTTCTCTATCAGCGCCAATTCTCTTTGCATTCTTTCCTTTTCCTTTCTATACTTTTCCTCTACCTTTGCTTGTGTTGCTTCGAATTTTTCCATTATTTGTTGCTCTTGCCTGCGAAGTTCCTCTTCCTTCTGTTTCAATATTTCCTGTTCTCTCTTTCTCATTTGTTTTTCCGCAGCTTCCAACATCTCAGTTTTATAATGTTTTCCGCCGTTCTTCAAAACATTTGATTTAATATTCAATATTAGGTCTGAGACTTGCTTTTCCTTTCGGTTCTGATCTTTTTCGCGGTTGTTTATTCCAAAATACTTTCCATGACAATCTTTGAGAAGAGTTTTAAGATCTGCTGGGGCTTTTGCAACATAGTCCTCCAGTGTGCGTTTTTCGTCTTCCAGATCATCCATCCCTGTAAACAATACAAACAGGTAGTTCAGCATCCCGTCTCCAAACACCCCTCTGAAGTAACTGATGGTATCGTTTTCTTCTTTCGTAAACCGCTTGATTTTGAGCACGAGGATAAAGGCGTGTGGACCTGGGGCAGATATTCCAATACATTTCATAATTTCTTTTGTAATTTCAGCTTGTGAGCGACCAGTATCCAGCAAACCCGGCGTGTCTATAATGTTTATACGACAGCCAAATCGAGTTGCACTGCCTTGCTGACATGCTGCTGTGACAGATGTTGGACTACACTCTGAATGGAAACATTTAGTTCCAAGAATAGAGTTTCCTGACGAACTTTTTCCTGAACCAGTGATGCCGATCATAACAATTCGTACTTCTTTCTCAAGGAAAGTATAATCTGAAAAACGAAGCTGTCTAATTATAATCCTGTACAGACTATAGCCTATAATAAATATGCAACAGGTCCACTAGTGTATTAACGTCAAGAAAGAACATAAATCCAGGAATTTGAGATTGAAACCCCGGAATGGACATAGCTTTGTATCGACCATAACTGGTTATATCTGCTCTTTGAGGAAATACGAATGATGAACATACAGTAATTTGAATAGCTAAAGCTCGAAACACTAAAGTTCACTTGCAATGCTTCTTATCAAGTGATAGAAGAGAGGGTATCCTATGAGTGATGCAAAGCTATATAATTTGAATAAATAAATAAAATCTGTTTCATTTTAGAATTTTGAGTTTTAAAAATGAAATGAACATACTTCATGTCCAAGTATTTGTTTCTTATAGTTACAGCTACGTTTTAAACATGGAAGGAAGGAAATGTTTTATTTAACGACGCACTCAGCACATTTTATTTACGGTTATATGGCGTCGGACATATGATTAAGGATCACACACAGATTTTAAACATGGAATGAACATAGATTAATATTTCTCAGTTTCAAATTAGCTTCTTCGGTTATAATATGCAAAATAATGCTTAAAATAGTTTTTAAATTATTTTAGAAAATGGCTAATTTTGCGATTCAGATGCCAAGAAAAGGCATTTAAAGCCATCTAGTTTTTAAAATTTCCCAAGGGGAGCATGCCCCCGGACCCCTTACCCATCTCGTGCCATGCTCAAAAACGACCCTGATCATTAGCCCACCCCCACTTTCAAAAATGCTCCGACGGGCCTCAAAGCTCATATAATAATCTTTGTTAAAGTTACATTATCTGGTTACCATATTATAACATCATGTACAAATGTGAAATACAACTCAAATGCACTTTTAAAAAAGTCGTGTGTGTTCGCTATGAACGGATATCGTCAAACGTATACTCTTGATTCGTCGCCTGTGCCGCCATAACTCAGCAAAGCACAAACGACAGCCTGTTGTCAGTTTCAGTTAACACGTGCGTTTGCCGATTTCAAATTGTAGGGTTCGTCTCAAAAAAGTAAAAGAGAAATCTTGCGCTGTAGTTAAAACCGGTTTGATCTTGACAACGTATTATCGACAGTCGTACCTTCCTATTTCAGAATTGATATTTTATAAAGTGTTAGTAGAACTTTCAAAGTTTAGTTGGTATACTAGTAACACATTAATCATGTATATATTTTAAAAATAAAATATACTAAAATAGACAATGAACGTTTTCACTTCTTAATTTTACGTGTTAAAATCGACAAATTCAAATAAATATTATTTCGTTTGGAAAGGGTAAAGTTGGGGGGGGGGGGGTGTTTAACGACATCAAAGATAAAGCATATTGATTTAATAATCATCCGACCCCATACAACCGTAAATAAAATGTGTTGAGTGCGTCGTTAAATAAAACATATCCTATCCTTCCTTCCATCTGCTGTTGGATGTCTACCATTTGGTAATTTTGACATATAATCTTAGAGAGGAATCGGGTGCATGTGCAGGGGGAGGGTATTGGAGGTCGAAACCCTTACTTGCCCAAGCTTAAAAAAAATTGAAATGTATTTTTGGGGGGAGCATGGCCCCATATAAACTTCGCTTAACACAGTCTATAATCCCAACCCCGCTGAAATCCCTGCACACACGCCTTGGAAACCTGCTACATTTTGTTTAGCAAAGGATCGTTTATATGTACCATCCCACAGACAGGATATCACATACCATGGTATTTTTGTATACCCGCCGATGGGGATCGATCCTAGACTGACCGTGCATTTCCAAAAAACACCTTTTTAGGTCTAAGTAATGAATAAAAATAGCATATAGTCTTGAAAAATGTTACGTAAATCGAACACAGTACCCTCTTCCTCTGCCCCTAGAGCGTTACGTAATTAGTAACACCCCCTTACATGTAACGAGTATGCCAACAGCTGGCCACTGTCAAAATTTCAAGGCAAATCCCCCACTCACCGACCCCTGGAAAGGCGTTGTACCATACCTCTATGGATATAAATATGTTTTGGAGATATGAGACGACCCCTCAATCAAGACAGTTAAATTTGTTAAAAAATTGCGAAATCTCACGTGATCTCTTGTTGGGGAATTTTATACTTGTGATAATCCAATGAAAACCGAGATCGGTACGAGCCCGTCAAAAGTGTTCCACTTTCAAATTCATGGCTTTGTTTTTGACCTGAATAAGCCAGCGTAGTGAAACCAATGCGGAGTGCGGCGTCATATATGCACCAAACGTAATTGGATTTTTTGTTCTATATGCTTAAATAATAAAAATATTGCAGGGAATGTAGTTTTAATGCAGCTAGCGCTACAGAAAACCGCAGCTAGTCATTTGTGCACACTTCCGTTCGTACACTGTGGTATATACACAAACGCATTCATATTAACTGCAAATATTAAAACTTTCATTAAGATGCCCTTTTAACGAGCCAATGTGCCTCTTTTTCCTTGCTCCCCCCCCCCCCCCCTCACTCTCTAAAAATGTGTCCTGGATCCGCCCATGCTGGCATATGTTATCCTTTGATTATCAGGATGTTTATGTATATTTTGAATCTACTATACCTGGTGTCATCTGGCGAAATGTTCTTGTCTTGTACAAAGCCGGGTTGGGTGATTTGCTCTTGCTATCTGTGTTAGTGTCCCCTGAAAGAGAAACCGAAGGTTCTAACATCAAGCATAAGTGTATACACTGATAATGGAAGGAAAGGAGAGAGAGAGAGAGAGAGAGAGAGAGAGAGAGAGAGAGAGAGAGAGAGAGAGAGAGAGAGAGAGAGAGAGAGAGAGAAAAACAGAGAGAGAGAGAGAGAAGATGATGAGAGAGAAAGAGAGAAGATGAGAGAGAGAGAAGATGAGAGAGAGATGAGAGACAGAGATGAGAGAGAGAGAGAGAGAGAGAGAGAGAGAGAGAGAGAGAGAGAGAGAGAGAGAGAGAGAGAGAGAGAGAGAGAGAGAGAGGAGATGAGAGATGGAGAGAGAGAGAGAGAGAGGAGAGAGAGAGAGAGGAGAGAGAGAGAGAGAGAGAGAGAGAGAGAGAGAGAGAGAGAGAGAGAGAACAAAAGGCCCAATAGAGAGGGAGGGGAACATTGTCTTCACAAAGGCTACTACTTCCAAAAAGCAGCAAGGGTTATTTTACTGTATTCACTTTGCTAGAGACAGGATAGTACATATCACGGCCACTGAGGAATATGATATATTGCACCAGACTAGATGCTGCAATAAGCTTTCAAAGTGGTAAAGTATGAACCCGCCTAATACGCCTGGACGTTTTTTTACTTGATACAATATCATCACCATATTTTCAGTGGAGAAGGTGTAGATATTAGATTGGGAAAAAAACTATTACATACCTTCAGGACTGCCCATTTTGAAAGCGTCCCAGCGAACAGTTAGAGAGGGAAGTTCGTTCTCGTCTGGCTTGAACGCTGGTTTGCCCTGACCATGTCTCTTAAAAAATTTACCCCGACTGTGGTTTGATGAATCCAGGCTCTGGTGTGCCGTGCCTTGCAGCTGACTCTGGTGTGCCGTGCCTTGCAGCTTACTCTGGCGTGCCGTGCCTTGCAGCTGACTCTGGTGTGGTGTACCCGGCGTCTGGCGTGCGGTGCCGCACATGAAACATTCATCATCAGCATCAGGGTTTTTGTCATATGTACAACAAATGCAGGTCCAATCTGAAAGTAATTACATGTAGGCCTAGATGATTTCAGATATATATATATATATACTCACGGGAAAAAGTTCCCGTGCATCATTAAAATTTCAGTGAGACGTATATTTATAAAATGTTTTGCATAGATATACTATTTATCTGTCAAAAGTACAGTGATCCCCTCCTGTCTTCTGAACCTGAAAAGCGGTCTACACAATGCTTGGTGCGCCGTCGGTGATGATGTAACAGAACAACGTATTGCCGTCATGTCATGGTTGTACTTTGTGATCACCTAATCAGTTGCGTACAGTTCTTCCACTGATTGGCCTTAACACAGGGATGTATTGGGATGTTAAACTTGTCCTTTCCAAATGATTCCTCATGTGTTCCCGCTTGATACTGACAATTTGTTAACGTGATGTCACGTGTCGACTCCCTAAACATGGAAGATCCCTAGTATTCTTAAACTGTCGAGAACGTCTCCGCAAACACTGCATAGTTTTCTGATGAACACCAATGAACACCAAAGTGACTAGCAACAACGTTTGTGCCATCGAAGAAGTAATTTTCTTGGAGGCGTGGCATCACACTGACGACGATCAGATGCCAACAAAAGTACTTTTCTGTGTGATGAGAATTCATACAATAGTTTTAGAGTGCGAGTGCGAATTTTTTTTACATGTCCATATACCACTAGAGTTTCAAGCATGTCCGTCCCGGGGCCTGTCTCTGGATAGCCATGGGCTTTTTCCGGGACAGAAAAAAATTAAGCGGACAATTTTGAAATTTACATCCAAAAATTAAATAGTAGGCCTTTAATATTTTGATGCGCATCTCTAATATAATTAATAAAGAAAATTCTACTCATTAAATTTGGTCGCTAGATTAGATCGGGTGGTCAAAAAGAAATTAGATAAGATGGAGGGGGGGGGGGGGGGGAGGGGGGTAGAGTTGAAAATGGACAGAATTTTGAAAATATCAATTAGTAAAGAAGTTAATATAATTTTTTTTAAAAATTTAAAAAGAAAAAAGTTACAAGCCAAAAATAAAAAGAATTCACTGCTCGGTCGAATATTTATATAATTTGGAGCATTTTAGAAGGACAGTCCAAAAATAAATAAGAGAAAGAAGAGAGGATCGGACTATTTAATAATATTTTTAAAAAAAAGAAGTAATTTCGACATAAACTTTTGAACGAAGGTCTAAAAGTTTAAAGTCCGATCTATATGTCCACGTGAGTGGCCTCGTTAAGGCCGTTAGGGTGCACAGCTTGTAGGGACGAGATGGGTTGTATCCCGTCAAGAAAACCCCTAGATTGACAGTCAATAGACGTTGAAGGTGTAGTGCTGTGCTGAAATACAGATCTCGAGAAGCCGGATCCGTCTGAACGAGAGAGAGAATCAGACTAGGGTATAGTCCAGTCGTCATAGGTTGGTATAGTGGTGCGGACGGGCCCGACTCCGGAGGATACGAGATGGTATCACAATAAAACAAAGTAAAGTCTAGAAAAGTGTAGTAGGGGCCGACCCCGCTTCCTATTTCTTCTTAGAGTGGGGCGGTCAATCTTCCAGTGCTGCTAGGACAGGCTCGGACATGTAGACACTACACGCGAACAACCGTGGCGTTCTGCAGAATGGCCGTCATACGAGTCACGAAAAAAGCAAGTCAACATAGTCAGACGGAGAAATGACATGGTGGCAAGGAATCTCGCTAAAAAAGAATCCAACCTGGTGGTGCAGACTGTCGAAACGAGAAGCGTTCTAGCGTTCAATCAGTTCCAATGGCGCATACATCCCAGTAGAAAACTTCACTTCGCTGATAAAAACAACAAAAGTGAAGGATCCCCAAGTCGATCCACGAAAGCACGTGCAGTGTGCACAAACACGTCTTACCGCGACGATCTCCAGACTGGGAATGATAGTTTTACAGTCCAATGATAAGAAAAATTACGTCAAAGAGGAGCACGTGACCAAAATGCTGGTAATGCAACTTATGATCACAAAGCATGAATAGCTCATGCAATTGACTGGGCACTGCTGGGATATGGAAGGATGTGGTTACACGTTCATTTACTGAATTTTTTATGACCAGATTTCAAGTAAATTATACTCTATATGCAATTATTTGGTGCACAGGAACTTTTTTCCGCGAGTATATATATATATATATATTATTTTCCAGATACCCTGTATTCTTCATTTCATTTCTTTTTAACTGCTTTTCGTCCTTATACCCAATTAAGGTTCAAGCACGCTGTCCTGGGCACACACCTCAGCTATCTCGGCTGTCTGTCCAGGACAGTGGGTTAGTTGATAGCGATTAGTAAGAGAGAAGTCAGTGTAGTGATCTTACACCCACTGAGTCGTTAAAACTCGCTCTGGGTGGGAGCTGGTACCGGGCTGAAAACCCAGTACCTACCAGCCGCATGTCCAATGGCTTAACCACGACACCACCGAGGCCGGTTACAAATAAATGCCCTAGTACAGGGAAACAGGGACATGTGATCTACATGACCCAGGAATGATAAGGGGTTTGGGTGGGGTTTTGTTTTTGGTTTTGTTTGGGGGGGGGGGGGGGTTTTTTTGTTGGGGGGGGGGGGGTTACAGTTTATAACCTGAAGTTACAAAGAGTTAGTAATAGTACAACACTGAATATTATACCTTAGTGAACAGAGAGAAAGGTCATTCTGTAAAACCCCATTAAAAAATGTTAATACATATTTTCATACAACACATTCTCACACTGACATACCCTTCTGGATAGAATAAAATAAACAAAACTGCTAACTTATTATTCTGTTCAATTCACAGACAGAGACTATTTACTCAGGAAAAACTGAAGTTTGCATTTAATATATTTTAAACTGGAAATAATTCGTTGCATGTGATCGTGGATTTGGCGACAGAACCTGGACTGACCTCAGCCAATATTTGTACACTTTGGACCGACCGAGCCAAAAAAAAACAAAACAACAACAACAACAACAAACAAACAAACAACGTTCGCTAGACTGGTTTATGCGCTCCATGATAAACCAATTTACCACATCGAGGATCAGTCAAATAGTCCGCGAACGTTAGCTTCGCTCGCTATAGCTGAACACGAACAGAATTAAGGTACTGAATGGCGTCTCTATTCACAGTTACGGTCTGAAAAAAGTACTATTATCCTGTTCAATTATTTAGACCCAAAGTTTTTTGCAAATGTTACGTTTATTTCCTATTCGATATTTGTTTTCTTTGCATTTACATGAAAACAAACCCAAACCCCGACAGGTTTTATATACAAATCATCATATAAAATGCACGAAGTTGACTTAATTCCACTTTTTACAAATCTCTGTGTCTTTTGAATGCACGTTATTTCGCCTATAAATAACTAAGGACATTTGCATATCAAAAGCATCATTCTATAGTGCGTTTCAAACTAATGTTCGGTTCTATCGTCCTATCCGCACAAATCGTAGTATGACCTATATTTAAGAACATATCTGTAAACATGAAGCAGGTGCGGATTCAGGTGGGGAGTTCAAGTGACAAAACCTCAGTTTGAAAAAAAAATATGTATCAAATATTATAATTATATTGTGGAATACACAAGCGCGCGCGCTGAAGGGAGAGAGAAGAGAGAGAGAGAGAGAGAGAGAGAGAGAGAGAGAGAGAGAGAGAGAGACGTCATTTATGTAACGACGCACTCAACATATTTTAATCTATGGTTATATGGTTATAGGGAGAGAGAGAGAAGAATATGGTATGCATGCGATTGGTGGAGGTGTGGACCCTCTGCACAACCCCAACCCCACTTAAGTGCTTCTTTTGTATATGGAGCGGGACGTAGCTCAGAGGTAAAGCGTTCGCTCATGGTAGGTCGACTGATCGATCCCACATGGTGGACCCATTGGGTTGTGTCTATTTCCAGCCTGTGCACCATAACTGATGTATAAAGGGCTGTGGTATGTGCTATCCTGTCTATGGGATGGTGCATATAAAACGTCCCTTATTGCTTATCAAAATTGCTTATCGAAAACAGTGGCCCATGTGGCGGTAGCGAGTTTCTTTCTCACTGTCATAATGCTCCTTAACCGTTTTGTCTGACGCCACATAAACGTATATCAAATGCGTTGAGTGTGTCGTTAAATAAACATTTCTCTCGTATGTATGTGTAGTCTATATGCATTTCTAGTCGATTAGTTTATAGGTTGTTAGGTTGTTTGATAGTGAATGATATGGAAATAAATAGTTTTTGGTGTTAAAGAGTTCATGCATACATTAAAGTAATACTCCTGATGGGTATGGAGAAATAACTTAATCAGTCGACGAACTCATTTCTTCATCACTATCTTCGTTAAGGGGGACTATCACAGGGGGTATTTTATTTCTTATAAAACTATTTTGTTTTCTAAAATCTTCTTCGATCTTTATTACATGTTTAACTGCGTGGACATCGTGTAATCTCAGTTAATTTGTTGTGGTAGCTTGCGTTATCCATGACGATAACAGAAGGTTCTGGTAGAGAAGTCATAAGTTGTTCTTCAAACCATTTGATGAAATTGTCATGATTCATCTCACCATGATAGTCTCCGTCTGTTTTTTTAGCCTCAAAGATCAATTCACAGCCATCTATCAATCCATATTTATCACAGCCAGCATGACAAATAATAAGTCTTTTTCCCTTCCCAGTCACCGAACAGAGTTTAGGAACTCGATCAGCAGCGTCTGATTTCAGCAGGTGATTGGCGGTACTTGTGCCCGGGTGGATATCTGTCCAGTGGTGGGATGTTGTGTGGTTGACATTCACCCAGGTCTCATCTTGATACACTATTAAATACCCCCTGTTCTCGTAAACTGGATATTTCAATGGAGATAGGACAGTCTCCTGTCTGATATATTGGCGTCCTCAAAAATCACTTTTCCGGTTGTAGACATATGTTGGTATTTAAAATCGAGGTCATGGAGTGTTCTTCGTAAAGTTGATATGGATATGTTGATTCCACATTCCTCCTTAAAGCCACGTTAATCTTATGTAATGTAGGTAATTCGCCCTCTCTATAAAATCTGTATACTCGTCGTCT
>NC_054700.1:39921292-39931292 GCF_016097555.1 Gigantopelta aegis | reverse complement strand
CTCAAAAGTTAGATTAACTAGTCGTACATTATATTGTATCTAGTACTTTACCCACTTCAACAACAGCAACAACAACGAAACACACCAAAACAGAACATATATATATATATATATATATATATATATATATATATATATATATATATATATATATATATATATATAATATATAATATATATATAAATTTTATATAAAAAACAAAGTTAAAATTTAGTTTCTTTAATGACACGGCTATTGGATTTCTTAGAGAGGAAGCCCGCTACATTTTCCCATTAATAGCACGGGATCTTTTATATGCATCATTCCATAAACAGGATAGCACATACCATGGCCTTTGATATACCAGTCGTGGTGAACTGGCTGGAACGAGAAATAGCACCGACCGGGGTCGATCATAGAACGATAAACAAAGCAACACCCCAAAAATGCAACACATCGGATGTCGTGCTTGTGGGAAAGTGTATATAAAACATCGACCCTGCCACCACAGAGCTGCATCCCGCCCCTGTCAGTATTGAGTGTATATAAAACATCGACCCTGCCACCACAGAGCTGCATCCCGCCCCTGTCAGTATTGAGTGTATATAAAACATCGACCCTGCCACCACAGAGCTGCATCCCGCCCCTGTCAGTATTGAGTGTATATAAAACATCGACCCTGCCACCACAGAGCTGCATCCCGCCCCTGTCAGTATTGATTAACAACATAAAGCTTTAAAATCATTTTTGATTAGTGAACATAATGAAACAAGAGTAAAAAACTAGAGCACATTGATTTATTAATTATTAATCGTCGGCTATTGGATGTCAAACATTTGGTAATTGTGACAGGAGAAACGCCTCTACATTGTTTCAATAGCAGTTAGGGATCTTTCACATGCACTCTCCTCTAGGACACTGAATAAAGATGGAAAAACAAATCTGAGAATGGTTCCACCGATGATGTTCTATCCTTCTACCAAAACACCTCTGACGTGTCCCCATCCCCATCCCACCCCACCCCACCCCCATCCTCCAGTGGGACTGATCCTGATATAGAGACAGGCCAAACAAATGGGTGATTCATGTCAGGTTCATGTAACTAAGGAAATATTTCGGTTTCGGTTTCGGTACGCGCAAGAGGAAACTATTAGATACTGTCATTTATTTTACAGTTGCCAGAATAACTGACATTATATTCATAAAGAGAGATTATTGAGAGTTTCAAAACGTGAAGGGTTTGAGATTTTTACAATTATATGAACAACTAAGACAAAATGGCTCAAGGTAAGAATAAATTTTCGTATATGAGAAGTTAGGCTTAAGCAAAAAAAAAAAAAAAAAAGAGCGAGAGCGAGAGAGAGCGTAAAACTCATATATTATAAATTAATTTTGGAAGATAATATTTGAATGCTTCTAACCCTATACCTAACCCTAATGTCAAATAGCCGGAACCGGCCTCGGTGGTATAGTGGTTACGCCATCCTACATAAGGCTGGTGTGTACTGTACTGTAACATAATCGTATGAGACTGCCCACCCTCCCCCCCCCCCACCCCACCCCCACCCCAGTGCTGGAGAAAATCGTTAAATTCGGGTAAAAACGATAGAGATAGTCGAACAAAATGTGCTGACCTCAGACCTTTTTACCATGTATTTTCATCATTCTACGCTCAAAATTAGTTGTAATCCATGTAAAAATATGTTGTTATTCGTTTGCAGACCTCTATAGCTATTTGGCAGTAATATTAAAATGAATAAATGTTGTTATCCAGATTCGGGCATTTTCGTTTAATTCCGGTAAAAACTAGTCCGCCCCCTCTCCCCCTACAAAAATGGGAGCCCGTACGCCTATGTACATTAAATAAAACATTCGCCATATTTTCACTTATAATAATATATCAATCAATAAAACAAAACATGCCTTTCCTTCTTTTATATATATGGCCGATATAAAACATTTCCAGCACATTCATGTCTTGTTTTGTTTAACGACACCACTATAGCACATTGATTTATTAATCATCATTGGATGTCAAACACCGGCCTCGGTGGCGTCGTGGCAGGCCATCGGTCTACAGGCTGGTAGGTACTGGGTTCGTATCCCAGTCGAGGCATGGGATTTTTAATCCAGATACCGACTCCAAACCCTGAGTGAGTGCTCCGCAAGGCTCAATGGGTAGGTGTAAACCACTTGCACCGACCAGTTATCCATAACTGGTTCAACAAAGGCCATGGTTTGTGCTATCCTGCCTGTGGGAAGCGCAAATAAAAGATCCCTTGCTGCCAATCGGAAGAGTAGCCCATGTAGTGGCGACAGCGGGTTTCCTCTCAAAATCTGTGTAGTCCTTAACCATATGTCTGACGCCATATAACCGTAAATAAAATGTGTTGAGTGCGTCGTTAAATAAAACACTTCTTTCTTTCTGGATGTCAAACATTTGGTAATTTTGACGTATAATCTTACAAGTTTCCATTAGTAGGAAGAAATGCTTTATATGTACCATCCCACCGACAGGATAACACGTATCACGGCCTTTGATATACTAGTTGTGGTGCACTGGCTGGAACGACGGGGATCGATCCCAAACTGACCGCACATCAAGCGAGCGCTTTACCACATTGATAATTTTGTGGTCATTTATTTATTTGCTTATTATATATCATTATATCCTCTAGCCTATTATTTATTGTGAAATCCACACAATAACATGCGGAAATATTTTTCTTACATATACTTTGCATGAATAGCCACGTAAGTTCTATTTATATCCACGACTATGTTAGGTACACAATGTATTTCAATGAAATACACATTCATTCGTACCGTACTAGCCAAACAACAAACAGCTGTATATATTCGCCATGCTGTTCGCAGAAGAAAAAATAAATCCGTTTAAGGAGGTATGTTCAGCCATGCATACCCTTTACACACACACACACACACACATACACGTACACACACCACACGCATACACCACACACACATACACCACATACATACACATAAAAACACCACACATATACAAACACTATATATACACCACATATACACACATACACACATACATACATCACACACAGAAACACACGCATACATACGCAACACACACAGCACAGCAGTGGTAGAAATTAGTAAATATATTCACTGGCCCGGGGGCCTAGTAGCTGAGGAAAGTTACTAGTCTCCAGGAAATATCACTAGCCCACACCCCACTTCATTATTGAAGCAGTTTGAGAAGACGAAACCTATGTGGGATCTAGCAAGTTGTTCAAGGATTGAACACACATTACTATGTTGCTTGTACTTCATCTTTAATGGTGTAAATATAATGGACATCCATAATAAAATGAATAAAAGTGAAGTTTCAAATGTGTTGTCATTTGTGGTTAGTATTCGTATTTGTTTAATGGAGATTCCTTATTTAGTTTAATTATTTAGTTATTGTTTAATGGAGATTCCTTATTCACAAGTTTGTGGCTAACAATACTTTTTAAAAGATCATAATTACATAATATGATAAACATTACAGTGGAGTACACCAACTTGGCAGCAAAGGGTGGAGTGTTTACAAAAAAATAATAGCAATTATAATATTAAATTAACAGGGGCGTAGTGTGATCTGGAACTGGGTTGGGGGGTTCGAATATGAACAAAGTGGACCTTTTTCTATTTTGTTTTTGCACCACCAGAAACTCCATATGTATAAACCTGTATGTTTTAGTTCTGAAAGCGGACCATTTGCTTCAGCCGGGGGGGTCGTCCGAATCCCCGACCCCCCCCCCCCCCCCCCCAGCCTACGTCCCTGATTAATTCAAGTCATAGCCTACAACTCAGGAATTATCTTTACTGTTACTGAATTATTTTATTCTGTCCTAATACACTCAGATGTCCAATGGTAAACTCGAGACGTTTGGAAGCAGCTAGTTAAAATCGATCGATGCCAACATGATCTATTACAATGCGTTTAATTATTACCGACGAACACACACACACACACACACACACACACACACACACACACACACACACACAAAATTTCCCTTCCGAACATGCCTCATCTATAATCGGAATATTACGGCAATTTTCGGAATTCAGAAACAAAAACAGGAAAGTTCAGATTGTGTTTGCAGTAAACATCCGGATTTATCGAGACAAAACGAAACTGCGATACTTTTTGGGTCCGACTATTTACCCCAAGACACCCCAAGATACCCCAAAACACCACCAAAACACCACAAGACACCACCAAGATACCCCAAGACTCCGTAAATATTTTTAAAAATGAATTAAAATGTACTATTTTATAAAATATTTAGTGGAAAATAACGTAAAAGAATTAATTTTAAGCCTTTTAATGACAGCCGATTGTGTGTGTGTGTGTGTGTGTGTGTGTGTGTGTATTAACCAACAACAGCAAGACAACGTGTACCTCTTTAAACAAAATAAATATATATATATATACATTTTAAAGCCTGGGGGTTATATAGGGTATCGTGTATGTTTTTGGGGTATCGTACCTGTCTTGGTGTTATCTTGCAGTGTCTTGGGGTAAATAGTCGATTATCTCCCTTAGCAATCAGCTGTCATTAAGGCTTAAAATTAATTCTTTTACTTCATTATCCACTAAATATTTGATAAAATAGTACATTTTAATTCATTTTTAAAAATATTTATGGAGTCTTGGGGTATCTTGGTAGTGTCTTGGTGGTGTTTTGGGGTATCTTGGGGGTGTCTTGGATAAATAGTCAGACCGATACTTTTTGACTTCGTCAGTCAATCATCATCATGGCAAATTTTGATGAAATACATCTACAGTTTGTACGTTTAACAGGTTTCATTGGCAAAATAGTTTGACTGTCCGCATCATGAATCTGGGACACAACTGCCCAGTATTACTCGCCCGGGGGACTAGCGCCATTTAAATTGTACTCGCTCCCAGGGATTTCTACTTGCCTGGGGCATACAAATACACACACACAAACACACACATACAAACACACACACACAAACACACACACACACACACACACACACAAAGCTTGTGCCCTTCTTATATATTCATATTCAGATTGAATGATGTTTTACTAATGACGCACTCAACACATTTTAATTACGGTACTATGGACCACACAGACGGTGAGAGGGGAAATCCGCTTTCGCCACGCAATGATTGAATGGGTTATTCTTTTTGATTGGCAATTGGCAAAGGTGTTAACGTGCACATTCTGAGCAAGCTGTTGTAGCGCACGCCAGTCTTGGGGGGGGGGGGGGGGATGAAGAGGGGACCGTCTGTACTGGCTGGTACAAGGGATCACCAGCAGTCCAATCAAGTTGGTAGCAGACGGAGGGTGGTATGGTGCTATGTAATTTGAAATGACCCGTAGGATTAAGCCAAAAGAGAAAAGGTTTCAATGAAGGAATTTTGGCGCAATTTTGATGGTCGGTCGAATGTGAAAGGTAGGGAGCTATGTATAGGTTTCGATTTAGTAGGCCGAGAGTAGCTCGTTTTTAGGACCTTGTTGATGCTGGGGTGTCTCCCTAGGTTGCCCGTAGGGCCCTTAGAAAGGGCCTGATCTCTTCTGATCGTGGCATGACAACCCAGGGGAGATTCTTTCTGATTAACAGCAGTGGACACTTTATATACTGCATCTCACAGACATGGGGGCGGGATTTAGCTCAGTTGATTGAGTGCTCATTTGAGGTGCTTGCGTCGCAGGATCGAACCACCTCGGTGGACCCATTCAACTGATTGAGGTTTTTCTTGTTCCAACCAGTGCACCACAACTGGACTAAGGCCATGGTATGTGCTTTTCTGTATGTGGGAAAATGCATCTAAAAGATCCCTTGCTGCATTAGGATGCCCTGATGACTAGGTAGCCCCGTGGTATAGTGCTCGCTTGATGCGCAGTCGGTTTGGGATCGATCCCCATCGGTCGGCCCATTGGGCTATTTCTCGTTCCAGCTAGTGCACCACGACTGGTACATCAAAGGCTGTGGTATGTGCTATCCTGTCTATTGGATGGTGCATATAAAAGATCCCTTGCTGCTAATCGAAAAGAGTAGCCCATGAAGTGGCGACAGCAGGTTTCCTCCCTCAATTTCTGTGTGGTCCTTAACCATATGTTTGACACCATATTACCGTAAATAAAATGTGTTGAGTGCGTCGTTAAATAAAACATTTCCTATTTCCTAGTCAGAATAACCATGTTTGATATCCAATAGCCGATGATTAATTAATCAATGTGCTTCAGTTGTGTTGTTAAACAAAACAAACAAACTGACAGACATGATACTTTGTTACAGTTGTTGAGCACTTGCTGGAACGAGAAATAGCCCAATAGTCCTACCGACGGGTATCGATCCTAAACCGAGCTTAAATTTATCACTGTGCTACGTCCCACTCCTCATCTAGATGAAAGTGAACATGTATGGCTAGCTAATTCGTAGACGTATCACTGTGCTACGTCCCACCCCTCATCTAGAATGAATGAATGAATGAATGTTTATCGACACCCCAGCACGAAAAATACATCGGCTATTGGGTGTCAAACTATGGTAATGCAAATAAATAAAGTGATGATCAACATCAACATCAATATAAAAATTCAAGGTTTAAACAAGAACAGTGTAAAGAACTGTGCAAAAATACAAATACAAATATCACAGAAATTTACTGACACCGAATTTTACTCTAAACTTCAATTTGTGCTGTATTGGCCATTCTCAAAGAGAATGTTACACCCCTGCACCACGGTGAGGTTACAGCACTCGCAGGGGCCCCTCATCTAGATGAAAGTGAACATGTATGGCTAGCTAACTCGTAGACGTATCACTGTGCTACGTCCCACCCCTCATCTAGATGAAAGTGAACAAATATGGCTAGCTAACTCGTAGACGTATCACTGTTCTACGTCCCACCCCCCATCTAGATGAAAGTGAACATGTATGGCTAGCTAACTCGTAGGCGTATGAGATCCCAATTTTGCAGGAGGAAGGCTGATTTTTGCCCAAATTAAATGAAAATGCCCGAATCTGGATAACAACATCTATTCACATTAATCAATCAATAAATCAATCAACCATTTGAATCCACTGAAGGTTCAAGCGCGACATATATACTCCGTCAAAAAAGAAACGCATAGGTGATGGGGAAAGAAGAAAAGTGTTTGATTTTATAAAATATAGTTTTTTGTACAATGTTGCTGAATGACCATGTTTGTTAATGTTCCTGTAATAGGACAGCATGCCCAAATGCACCCTAAAATAAATAACGCACGTTGTGGCACGTGCGACAATTTCAGGAAATCGTCGTGAAATGATCAGATTTTGGCAAATGCTCATGAAATTCGGGGAAAAGATTGGGGTAGCGATGGGTATTTAAAGCTGCAATGATGCCTCATTTCCATTTCGACAGACGAGTTACAAGATGCCAAGACTAAGCCGCCTCCTGTTAGGTGAATCACAGTCAGCAATTGCACGCCACATGAATGTCCATCAGAGCACCATTTCATGTCTCTGGGACAGATACCAGCAGTTTCAATCAGCTGAAGACCGGCCCAGAAGTGCAAGACCATGCATAACAACTGCAGCACAAGATCGCTACATCCGGGTTCTGCACTTACGTCACCGAACTGCCACAGCAACGAACACTGCACAAACCGTTCGGGACTCTCAGTTTGGCCAGCGATGAAGTTAGACGTGGTTTCATGCGCTCTCAACTTACCCCCCCCCCCCCCCCCCCCCCACCTGGGGGGACTGATCGCTAGTTATGGATCGCTGTTGGAGTACCGCGTCGCGTACACCGGGTCACGGGCAACCGTGACCTTGGTGTATGGCGACGCGGCTACAGCCAAGAGGAAGGGAACTAGGAAGAGGAAACGTGCGCCAGGGGCGGCTCAGGCGGGGACAAAGCTGGCGGCTCAACCGCCAGTGGCGGTCCCGTCTGCGTCGCCGCCCCCACCACGACCAAACCGGACGGATCGACGGGAGGCGACTCGCCAACCAGCCGGACCGACTGTTCAGATGCGGGAAGTGGAGCAGCCAACCAGTGCACCGCGACCAGCGTCACCTGTTCCCGCTCGTCGTTCGTCTGCGTCGAGACCCCCACCCACGGGGGACTCCGCGACGGCGACTCTGGATGTTGGGGCTGTCAAGAGGAAGGCCGTGACCCCCCCCGGAGGACCAACCAGCCAAGACGCGGCCTTCTACTTCCTCTTCGGGTGACTGGAGAGTGGCAGCGCGGAAAATCAAGGCCAGTACTCTAAGTACTTGGTGGGAGACGTCACGGACCCCGACAGACTGCCAGGCGGGGTCTACGAAGAAAACTTCAAGACGTTTCCCGATGGCCACCAGGTCGCCATCCACACGGTCAAACTACGGGGAGTGGAAGCTATAGTAGTGACGTCGCGCCGGGATGATCTTTACCGACAGGGATTCCTCAGCCATGACATGGATAACAACACCATCCACAGAATCATGAAGATCGTCACCGTGGCGCCCAGTACCCACAGATGGTCCACTGCCTTAACCCCACAGCTACAGGAGACTGGTGCCTCACTTTGAGGAGAGGAACAACATCACCTCCCCGTAGATGCTGTGCACCCAAACGGCCTTAACGAGGCCACTCGCGTGGACATATCGATCGGACTTTAAACTTTTAGATCTGCGTTCAAAATTTTATGTCGAAATTACTTTTTTTTTTTTAAATATTATTAAATAGTCCGATCCTCTCTTCTTTCTCTTATTTAATTTTGGACTGTCCTTCTAAAATGCTCCAAATTATATAAATATTCGACCGAGCAGTCAATTCTTTTTTATTTTTGGCTTGTAACCTTTTTATTTTTTTATCTATTAACTTCTTTACTTAATTGCTATTTTCAAAATTCTGCCCAGTTTCTACACCCCCCCCCCCCCCCCCCCTCCATCCCGAGTCAGGCCACCGATCTTATCGGAGGTCGGACTCGGGATGGGCGTGTTCGAAACCCTAGTGGTATATGGGCACGTTAAACTAGTTATCATCAACAAACCGTTCGGAACTGACTTCGAGAAGCTGGATTACGGGCTGCAACGTCAACATCGATATTTACGTGTTCGCTGGTGCGAGCAATTATTTTAGAAATCATGATTTCAACTGCTGCGTCCGATTACCCACATTATTATTCTCCTTTGGGTTAATTTAGTTTCTTACACACCCGTTGGTGAGAACACCATGCATTATTTTTGTTAACACATGTTTTGTTAACACGTATGTGTGTTAACAATTTCCAGACATACGACTGGCTGCTCCTAGGACTTACGCTACAAGTGCAACGGCTGTTAATAACTTTTAGTCAAAAAAGATGTTAAAATTTGCTTAAAACCTGGGTTTTGAGAATATGTAAGAAATAGAATAATACATTCATGTCCGTTGGATACCATTTATCTCACAACTCGTTGTTTAAAAACGTATCAAACTCGCTTTCGCTCGTTAGATACATTATAAAACAACTCGATAAATGGTATCTAACGGCCAGTCATGTATTATTCTCTATATGTGACATACTACACATGGAGTAGGCCCTATCTAAATAGGTCATGTAATTAACTGAACGACGGTTATAGACGAATCTTACTTTCAATGCCTTGGTGGAGTTTGCCAGGAATTTACTTGATACCATATTACAACCAAAAGACAGATTTGAACTGTTCGACTTAAAAATCAATTACGTGTATTAAGTTCCAAACAAAATTAGAGGAGGCATATGCGTCAAAAACAAGGGGGGTGGGGCAGGGGTGCACTGGCCAGAGTATGCATTGTCCACCCCCTTCCCAGTTGAAAGGTGATCTAAATGTGGATTTGTATGGATATTTGTTTTTACTCTAACAGTTCACAAGAATGTAGCTCATAATTCTCCATGTTATTTTAAACATTCTAAGTTGTTTTCTCTCTCTCTCTCTTCTTCTCTCTCTCTCATCTCTCTCATCTCTCTCTGTCTCTCTCTCCTCTCTCTTCTGCTAGTCGTCTGTCTGTCTGTTGTG
>NC_054700.1:39919426-39921092 GCF_016097555.1 Gigantopelta aegis | reverse complement strand
ATCTTAACACCCACTGAGTCGTTAAAACTCGCTCTGGGTGGGAGCTGGTACCGGGCTGAAAAAACCCAGTACCTACCAGCCGCATGTCCAATGGCTTAACCACGACACCACCGAGGCCGGTTACAAATAAATGCTTAGTATGGGAAACAGGGACATGTGGTCTACATGACCCAAGGAATGATAGGGGGTTTGGGTGGGTGTGTGGGTGGGGTTTTGTTTTGTTTTGTTGGGTGTTTTGTTTTGTGTTTTTTTGTTGGGTTTTTTTACAGTTTATAACCTGGAGTTACAAGAATTAGTAATAGTACAACACTGAATATTATACCTTAGTGAACAGAGAGAAAAGTGATTCTGTAAAACCCCACCAAAAAATGTTAATACATATTTTCATACAACACATTCTCACACTGACATACCCTTCTGGATAGAATAAAATAAACAAAACTGCTAACTTATTATTCTGTTCAATTCACAGACAGAGAGAGACTATTTATTCAGGAAAAACAAGTTTGCATTTAATATATTTTAAACTGGAAATAATTCGTTGCATGTGATCGTGGATTTGGCGACAGAACCTGGACTGACCTCAGCCAATATTTGTACACTTTGGACCGACCGAACAAAAAAACAACAACAACAAAAAACGTTCGCTAGACTGGTTTATTCGCTCCTTGATAAACCAATTGACCACATCGAGGATCAGTCAAATAGTCAGCGAACGTTAGCTTCGCTCGCTATAGCTGAACAAGAACAGAATAAGGTACTGAATGGCGCCTCTATTCAGTTACGGTCTGATAACTAACTAGGCCTTTTCTTTATTCGTCACAAGAAAAATATTTCCGTGTGTTATGGTGAACTTATTTATTATTTTTATAAATACTACCGCGTATCAGAGATAATATAACTAATTCGGGCACCTAGGAACCAGAAATGGATGCATCTCCTGGGCTGCGTTCAGCCAGACTGAGCAGAAAAACGTCCGCTAGACTGGTTTATGCGCTTCATAGCTTGATGCGCGGTCGGTCCAGGGTCGATCCCCGTCGGTGGACCCATTAGGCTATTTCTCGTTCCAGCCTGTGCTTCACAACTAGTGTAATAAAGCCCGTGGTATGTACTATCCTGTCTGTGGGGTGGTGCATATAAAAGATCCCTTGCTGCTAATCGAAAAGAGTAGCTCATGAAGTGGCGACAGTGGGATTCCTCTCAATATCTGTGTGGTCCTTAGCCATATGTCTAACGCAATATAACCGTAAATAAAATGTGTTGAGTGCGTTGTGAAATAAAACGTTTCCTTCCTTCCTTCCACGTCGGGAACCTATCAAATAGTAGCGAATCATTTGCTGGCTGAACTTGGGGCTGTTCCCACTTGAGTACCATTTAAAAAATATTTTACCCTACTGAAAATATTACATATTGAACAATACTTTGATTATAATCTAAATCATTGCTATTTTACTTTGTAGGTGCTAGGAAATGGAGTTTGATGTCATCAAAATATTAGAACTTGCATTCCATAACAGACGCACACGCACTCCTTCTCTCTCTCTCTCTCTCTCTCCTTCTCTCTCAATCTCTCTCTCTCTCTCTCTCTCTCTCTCTCTCTCTCTCTCTCTCTCTCTCTCTCTCTCTCACACACACACACACACCACACATACATATATATATATAT
>NC_054700.1:39774426-39916926 GCF_016097555.1 Gigantopelta aegis | reverse complement strand
GTGCGTTGTCTGCACGTGCAACATGAACACCGACAGTATAAAAGTGCAGAGTGTTCGCTTGCCTGGCCTCTGTATCTGGCCGACAGTTGACAATCCAGGACATGCCACGTCTCAGTGAACCGCAGAGAAACAATGCCATCGGCCGACTAGACGCAGGCGAATCCAGAACGGCCGTTGCCAGGGCATTCCAGGTGTCCCCAAGCACCATCTCCAGACTGTGGGGACCGTTACCAGCAACATGGATCAACACGTGACCTCCCTAGATCCGGTCGACCACGGGCCACTACCCCCGGGCAGGACCGCTACATCCGGGTACGCCACCTTCGGGAACGATTGACTACTGCCACCTCCACAGCCGCAGCAATACCAGGTTTGCGCAGGATATCCGACCAGACCGTACGGAACCGCCTACGTGAGGTAGGAATTCGTGCCAGACGTCCAGTTCGAGGTGTCATCTTAACACCACAACACCGTCGACTCCGACTGCAGTGGTGCCAGATTCATCGACAATGGCCTCAACTGCGATGGAGACAGGTGTGGTTCAGTGACGAGTCACGATTTCTGCTCCGACGTCATGATGGAAGATGTCGCGTGTATAGGCGTCGTGGTGAACGTTTATGCGGCAAACTGCGTGCAGGAAGTGGACAAATTCGGCGGGGGTAGTGTCATGGTGTGGGCAGCCATCTCACACACTGGCAGAACTGACCTGGTCCACGTGCAGGGCAACCTGAATGCACAGGGCTACATTGACCAGATCCTCCAGCCACACATCGTTCCAGTTATGGCCAACGCCAACGCAGTGTTCCAACATGACAACGCCAGGCCTCACACAGCACGTCTCACAACGGCTTTCCTACAGAACAACAACATTAATGTCCTTCCTTGGCCATCGATATCACCGGATTTGAACCCAATTGAGCATCTATGGGACGAGTTGGACCGACGCCTCCGACAGCGACAACCAAAGCCCCAGACCCTGCCCGAGCTGGCAGCAGCCTTGCAGACCGAGTGGGCCACCATCCCCCGGGACGTCATCCGTACTCTGGTAGCTTCAATGGGCAGGCGGTGCCAGGCAGTTGTCAACACACGCGGAGGCCACACCCGGTATTGACTCCAGATGACCTTGACCTTGGTGGTGTGTCCTATCACTTACTCACAATGGACTAGAGTGAATTGTGAACAATCCTGCAACATTTGGTAATTATCGGACTCACCATTCAATAATTAAATCAATTCTCCAAATGTTACGACAATGTGGTTTTGCGTTTCTTCTTTTGAAGAGTATATATAAAAGAAGGAAAGGCATGTTTTGTTTTATTGATTGATATATTATTATAAGTGAAAATATGGCGAATTTTTTATTTAATGTACAAAGGCGTACGGGCTCCCATTTTTGTAGGGGGAGAGGGGACAGACTAGTTTTTGCCGGAATTAAACGAAAATGCCCGAATCTGGATAACATTTATTCATTTTAATATTACTGCCAAATAGCTATAGAGGTTTGCAAACGAATCACAACATATTTTTACATGGATTACAACTAATTCTGAGCGTAGAATGATGAAAATACATGGTAAAAAGGTCTGAGGTCAGCACATTTTGTTCGACTATCTCTATCGTTTTTACCCGAATTTAACGATTTTCTCCAGCACCGAGGGGGGGGGGGGGGGGGGGGGGCAGTCTCATACGATTATGTTACAGTATAGTACACACCAGCCTTATGTAGGATGGCGTAACCACTATACCACCGAGGCCGGTTCCGGCTATTTGACATTAGGGTTAGGTATAGGGTTAGAACCATTCAAATATTATCTTCAAAAATTAATTTATAATATATGAGTTTTACGCTCTCTCTCGCTCTCGCTCTCTCCCGCTCTCTCTTTTTTTTTGCTTAAGCCTAACTTCTCTTATACGAAAATGTATTCTTACCTTGAGCCATTTTGTCTTAGTTGTTCATGTAATTGCGAAAATCTCAAACCCTTCACGTTTTGAAACTCCCAATAATCTCTCTCTATGAATATAATGTCAGTTATTCTGGCAACTGTGTAAAATAAATGACAGTATCGAATAGTTTCCTCTTACGCGTACCGAAACCGAAACCGAAACCAAATGAATATGCATGAGAAGAAATATTTCCTTAGTTACATGAACCTGACTTATGAATCACCCATTTGTTTGGCTGTCTCTATATCAGGATCAGTCCCGATGGGGGATGGGGGATGGGGGTGGGGTGGGATGGGGTGGGGACTCGCCAGAGGTGTTTTGGTAGAAGGATAGAACATCATCGGTGGAACTATTCTCTGATTTGTTTTTCCATCTCATTCAGTGTCCCAGAGTTGGTGTATCAAAGGCTGTGGTATGTGCTGTCCAGCCTGGGGGAGAGTGCATATGAAAGATCCCTAACTGCTATTGAAACAATGTAGAGGCGTTTCTCCTGTCACAATTACCAAATGCCGACGATTAATAATTATTAAATCAATGTGCTCTAGTTTTTTAATCTTGTTTCATTATGTTCACTAATCAAAAATGATTTTTAAGCTTTATGTTGTTAATCAATACTGACAGGGGCGGGATGCAGCTCTGTGGTGGCAGGGTCGATGTTTTATATACACTCAATACTGACAGGGGCGGGATGCAGCTCTGTGATGGCAGGGTCGATGTTGTATATGCACTTTCCCACAGGCAGGACATCCGATGCGTGGCATTTTTCGTTTTACTTTCTTTATCGTTCTTTGATCGACCCCAGTCGTTGGAATTTCTCGTTCCAGCTAGTTCACCGCGACTGGTATATCAAAGGCCATGGTATGTGATATCCTGTTTGTGAAATGATGATTATAAAAGATCCCTTGCTATTAATGGAAAATGTAGCGAGCTTCCTCTCTAAGACTATATGTCAGAATTACAAAAATTTTGACATCCAATAGCCGATGATTAATAAATCAATGTGATCTAATGGTGTCGTTAAACAAAATAAATTTTAACTTTGTTTATATATATAAATTCTGTTTGATGTTTTAGTGAGTTTCGTTGTTGTTGTTGTTGCTGTTGTTGAGGTGGGCAGTGTACTAGATACTATATAATGTACGACTAGTTAATCTAACGTTTGAGTTATTTTATGCTACCTATAATACTTATGGTGAAATCAGGTCACCATGACATTTTAGGGCATATGGTATACATATACAATATATAGATACAATATATAGCCCCGGTTCCTACAAGCTTGGTACGGCATAGCGGGATACAGTATATAGATAAAATATACAGATACAATATATAAATACAAAATCAGAGGCGGATCGGGGGAGGGGGCAGGGTCCCGGCCACCCTTAAATTTTGCGATAGTTATAATTTTATTATATATTAATTTTCATTTTTTTTACAATCCCCCTCCAAACCCTCCCCCAAAGTTCCCTTGGCATTCCACCTCATGTCAATGCCCCCCCCCCCTCCCACAATGGATTTTCTGGATCCGCCACTGAATATATAGATACATTCATAAGGAAGTATTTTAATATCTACATTCAGCTAGTTTCGGTTGTGGGTTAGGCATCTCGGAAACATTTTAATTTCCCGATTATTTGTTCAATTAGAACATCAGAGTACAGGACTGTCGTAGAATCAAAACGTAGACGATCTACACCAGATTTTGGCTATTTTCAGAATTACAGGAGCAGTAAGACGACATGGATAGAGGTGAGAACAGTTTGTATTCTAATGAGCGGATGTAAGCTGCAGTTTTATATATATATAGATGCCCGTGGGAAATAATTTTAAAGGTTGGGTGTGTCTGGAATAAATAGGAATGGTGATTAGCAGTGATATCTTCTGTCTAACGGAATGTTGCGCGCACGTGTGTGTGTGTGTGTGTGTGTGTGTGTGTGTGTGTGTGCGTGTCATTTGTGGTTAGTATTCGTATTTGTTTAATACGTTTTAAAAGATCATAATTACATAATATGATAAACATGACAGTGGAGTACACCAACTTGGCAGCAAAGGGTGGAGTGTTTACAAACAAATAATAGCAATTATAATATTAAATTAACAGGGGCGTAGCGTGATCTGGAACTGGGTTGGGGGGTTCGAATATGAACAAAGTGGACCTTTTTCTATTTTGTTTTTGCACCACCAGAAACTCCATATGTATAAACCTGTATGTTTTAGTTCTGAAAGCGGACCATTTGCTTCAGCCGGGGGGGGGGGGGGGGGGGGGGGGTCCTAATACACTCAGATGTCCACTGGTAAACTCGAGACGTTTGGAAGCAGCTAGTTAAAATCGATCGATGCCAACATGATCTATTACAATGCGTTTAATTATTACCGACGAACACACAGCCACACACACACACACACACACACACAATTTCCCTTCCGAACATGCCTCATCTTTAATCGGAATATTACGGCAATTTTCGGAATTCGGAAACAAAAACAGGAAAGTTCAGATTGTGTTTGCAGTAAATATCCGGATTTATCGAGACCAAACGAAACTGCGATACTTTTTGGGTCCGACTATTTACCCCCAAGACACCCCAAGATACGCCAAAACACCACCAAGACACCACAAGACACCACCAAGATACCCCCAAAAACACCACCAAGACACCACAAGACACCACCAAGATACCCCCAAAACACCACCAAGACACCACAAGACACCACCAAGATACCCCAAGACTCCGTAAATATATTTTTAAATGAATTAAAATGTACTATTTTATAAAATATTTAGTGGAAAATAACGTAAAAGAATTAATTTTAAGCCTTTTAATGACAGCCGATTGTGTGTGTGTGTGTAAACCAACAACAAGAAAACGTGTACCTCTTTTAAAAATAAATAAATATTATATACATTTTAAAGCCTGGGGGGTATATAGGGCATCGTGTATGTTTTTGGGGTATCGTATGTGTCTTGGGGTTATCTTGCGGTGTCTTGGGGGGGGGGGGGGTAAATAGTCGATTATCTCCCTTAGCAATCAGCTGTCATTAAGGCTTAAAATTAATTCTTTTACTTCATTATCCACTAAATATTTTATAAAATAGTACATTTTAATTCATTTAAAACAATATTTATGGAGTCTTGGGGTATCTTGGTAGTGTCTTGGTGTGTCTTGGTGGTGTTTTGGGGTATCTTGGGGGTGTCTTGGGATAAATAGTCAGACCGATACTTTTTGACTTCGTCAGTCAATCACCATCATGGCAAATTTTGATGAAATACCAGTACAGTTTGTACGTTTAACAGGTTTCATTGGCAAAATAGTTTGACTGTCCGCATCATGAATCTGGGTCACAACTGCTCAGTATTACTCGCCCGGGGGACTAGCGCCATTTAAATTCTACTCGCTCCCAGGGATTTCTACTTGCCTGGGCCCGGGGCACACAAATACACACACACACACAAACATACAAACACACACACACACAAAGCTTGTGCCCTTATATATTCATATTCAGATTGAATGATGTTTTATTAATGACGCACTCAACACATTTTAATTACGGTACTATGGACCACAGACAGTGAGAGGGGAAATCCGCTTTCGCCACGCAATGCTTATTCTTTCTGATTGGCAATTGGCAAAGGTGTTAACGTGCACATTCAGAGCAAGCTGTTGTAGCGCACGACAGTCTTGGGCACCAGAGTTGGCCTAGGAAAGGATTGGGGGGGTGGGGGGGGGGTGAAGAGGGGATCGTCTGTACTGGCTGGTACAATGGATCACCAGCAGTCCAATCAAGTTGGTAGCAGACGGAGGGGGGTATGGTGCTATGTATTTTGGAATGTCCCGTAGGATTAAGCCAAAAGAGAAAAGGTGCGCGTTTCAATGAAGGAATTTTGGCGCAATTTTGATGGTTGGTCGAATGTGAAAGGTATGGAGCTATGTATAGGTTTTGATTTTAGTAGGCCGAGAACGAGCTACTCTCGATTCACTAATATCAAAACCTATATTAGCTCGGCCATTTACCTTTCGACCGACCGTTGAAAATTGCGTCAAATTCCCTCAATCAAAATTGTGCACCCTTTTCTCTTTGGCATTTAACTGCTCCATTCAAATTCCATAGCACCACCACCACCCCCACCCGCCTGGTACCGATTTGATCGGGCTGCTGGTGCTCCCTTGCACCTGGCAGTGCAGGTGGTCCCTCCTCTCCCCTCCCCCCACCTTTCCTGTCATGGACGGAGGAGCCGGCCAAGGCCGGCTCTTCTGCCCACGACAGGCGTGCGCTACAACAGCTTGTTCTGAATGTGCACGTAAAACCCTATGACATGACATGACAGTAGGCCGAGAGTAGCTAGTTTTTAGGACCTTGTTGATGCTGGGGTGTCTCCCTAGGTTGCCCGTAGGGCCCTTAGAAAGGGCCTGATCTCTTCTGATCGTGGCATGACAACCCAGGGGAGATTCTTTCTGATTAACAGCAGTGGACACTTTATATACTGCATCTCACAGACATGGGGGCGGGATTTAGCTCAGTTGATTGAGTGCTCGTTTGAGGTGCTTGCGTCGCAGGATCGAACCACCTCGGTGAACCCATTGAATTGATTGAGGTTTTTCTTGTTCCAACCAGTGCACCACAACTGGACTACGGCCATGTTATGTGCTTTTCTGTATGTGGGAAAGTGCATCTAAAAGATCCCTTGCTGCATTAGGATGCCCAGATGACTATTAATAGGTAGCCCAGTGGTACAGTGCTCGTTTGATGCGCAGTCGGTTTGGGATCTATCCTTGTCGGTAGGCCCATTGGGCTATTTCTCGTTCCAGCTAGTGCACCACGACTGGTACATCAAAGGCTAGCCCAATAGTCCCACCGACGGGTATCGATCCTAAACCGAGCTTAAGTTTATCACTGTGCTACGTCCCACTCCTCATCCAGATGAAAGTGAACATATATGGCTAGCTAACTCATAGGCGTATGAGATCCCAATATTGTAGGAGGCAGACTGATTTTTGTCCAAATTAAATGAAAATGCCCGAATCTGGATAACAACATTTATTCACATTAATCAATCAATAAATCAATCAATCAACCATTTGAATCCACTGAAGGTTCAAGCGCGACATATATACTCTGTCAAAAACAAACGCATAGGTGATAGGGTAAGAAGAAAAGTGTTTGATTTTACAAAATATAGTTTTTTGTACAATGTTGCTGAATGACTATGTTTGTTAATGTTCCTGGAATTATTAGCATGCCCAAATGCACCCTAAAATAGATAACGCACATTGTGGCATGTCGTGCGACAGTTGCAGGAAATCGACGTGAAATGGTCAGATTTTGGCGAATGCTCATGAAATTCGGGGAAAAGATTGGGGTAGCAATGGGTATTTAAAGCTGCAATGCTCGCAATGATGCCTCATTTCCATTTTGACATAGATGAGTTACAAGAAGCCAAGACTAAGCCTGCCGAATCGAAACATTGCAATTGGCCGCCTCCAGTTAGGTGAATTGCAGTCAGCAGTCGCACGCCACATGAACGTCCATCAAAGCACCATTTCACGTCTCTGGGACAGGTACCAGCAGTTTCAATCAGCTGAAGACCGGCTCAGAAGTGGAAGACCATGCATAACAACTGCAGCACAAGATCGCTACATCCGGGTTCTGCACTTACGTTACCAAACTGCCACAGCAAAGAACACTGCACAAACCTTTCGGAACCGACTTCGAGAAGCTGGATTACGGGCTAGGAGACCGTATGTTGGCCCCGTCCTACAATGTCAACATCGATGTTTACGTGTTCGCTGGTGCACAAATGTACAAGGGTGGAACATGGGAAACCGGTGGCGAATATGCTTCAGCGACGAGTCACGTTTCCTTCTACAGACGCCACAATGAACGTTTTGCCAACTTGTGTTTGTACAAGGCAGCCTGACAGCTGTGGTCTATAGTCGGACATACCTATTTTAAGATATCTTGTTTACCTTATTCTAACCGGTTACCCACATTATTATTCTCCTTTGGGTTAATTTAGTTTCTTACACACCCGTTGGTGAGAACATCATGCATTATTTTTGATAACACATGTTTTGTTAACACGTACGTGTGTTAGCAATTTCCAGACATACGACTGGCTGCTCCTAGGACTTAAGCTACAAGTGCAATGGCTATTAATAACTTTTAGTAGGTAAAAGATGTTAAAATTTGCTTAAAACCTGGTTTCTGAGGATATGTAAGAAATAGAATAATACATTCGTGTCCGTTAAATACCATTTATCTCACAACTCGTTTAAAAACGTATCGCTCGCTTACGCTCATTAGATACATTTTAAAACAACTCGATAAATGGTATCTAACGGCCAGTCATGTATTATTCTCTATATGTGACATACTACACACAGAGTAGGCCCTATCTAAATAGGTCATGTAATTAACTGCACGACTGTTATAGACGAATCTTACTTTCAATGCCTTGGTGGAGTTTGCCAGGAATTTACTTGATACCATATTACAACCAAAAGACAGATTTGAACTGTTTGACTTAAAAATCAATTACATGTCTTAAGTTCCAAACAAAATTAGAGGAGGCATATGCGTCAAAACCAAGGGGGGTGGGGCAGGGGTGCACTGGCCAGAGTATGCATTGTCCACCCCCTTCCCAGTTGAAAGGTGATCTAAATGTGGATTTGTATGGATATTTGTTTTTACTCTAACAGTTCACAAGAATGTAGCTCATAATTCTTCATGTTATTTTAAACATTCTAAGTTGTTTTTTAATTGTTTGTCTGTATGTATCCAAAGTAAAAACACGCTGTCCTGGGTACATTTCTCTGTTCTTTATATCCTCTCGCTCTCTCTCTCTCTCTCTCTCTTTTTCTCTCTCTTTCTCTCTCTCTCTCTCTGTCTCTGTTGTGTGTGTGTGTGTGTGTGATTTCTAACTAATTTGTGTATTACGTAACTGGTTTTTAAAACAATGTTTTAAAATAGTTATTTGAATCTTTTCAGGTCATGGTTTCCTCAACAGAGAGCTCCGAATGGTTTTGATTGGCATCACTGGCTCTGGCAAGAGTACGACTGGCAATTCTATCCTTGGCAGGGCATGTTTTCCGACTGAGTGCAGCGCACAATCCGTGACCACAGTATGTCAGAAAGGTAGTGGCTCTCGGTTTGACTGTGATCTATATGTCATCGACACCCCCGGGCTCTTCGACACTGGCCGCTCTGACGCTGACGTCACAAGGGAGATCTTGAAATGCATCGCCATCTCTGCACCAGGACCTCACGCCTTCATACTGGTCCTCAAGGTCGGGCGCTTTACTGCAGAAGAAAATGCCACTGTTGATTATTTCAAGGATGTTTTCGGCAAAGAGATGCTGCGCTACCTGTTTGTTTTGTTTACTGGCATGGATGACCTCGAGAATGATGGGGTCACCTTGGATGAGTATATCTCAAAGGCTCCACAGAATCTGGTACAGCTGATTCAAGAATGCAATGGGAAGTACGCTGGCATAAACAACAGAGCGACAGAGCAAGTGAAAGAATCACAGGTGAACTACCTGATAAACATGATCAAGTCCAACGTGAAGATTAACAACGGGACCTACTACACAACTGAAATGCTCGCCGCAGCAGAGATAGAGATGCAAAAACGTGAGCAGCAAATACTGAGTGAGAAAGAGGAAGAAATACGCAGAGAAAGAGAAGAAGTGGAAAGGAGGTGCATGATGAAACGAGAAGAGATGGAGAAACGCCTGAAAGAGGAGAACGACTATTTGCAGATTGAGCTGCAAAGGAAAGAAAAGGAAAGTCAGAGAGAATTGCAGGAAATAGTTCTACGGCAAAACGACGAGGCTCTCGAAATGCAGAAACGACAGCAGGCGCTCATCGAGATGCTGATGAAGCAAGGCGAGGATATGAAGGCAGAACTGGAGAAACGAAGACTCCAAGACGAAGAAGAGAGGATGAAGAGAATCATGGACGAAAAGAAGAAGAAATTTGAGGAAGAAAGCAAGCTGAAGCTGGAGGAAGAGATTCGCCGACTTTCTGAGAAGATGGCGAGAGATGAAAAGGAGCGCAAGATACGGGACGATGAACTCAAAGCCTGTCTACAGAGAATGGAGGAGAAACATGTCCAGGTAGCCAGGAAACAGGCTAGAGATGAAGCAGAAAGCGGGGTTCCACAAATCATTGGATTCATGTGGGATTGTGTGACACAATACGTACCATTTTTAAAGTTTTTAAAGTAGTTTGGACACTTGTATTTTTTAAATCTTAACGAACATGATCAGTTTCTTGCATAACCAGCTATTCTGCTTAAAATCAATGGCGACATCCAGTGATCTAGTTTGAAAAAAAGTAACTATACTATTCACCAAGTTTAAAAGCTGTTGTTACTACCTGTACTACTATTAATATTACTACTAAAATAATAATACAGCTGTTACTATCTGCACTACTATTAATAATATGCTCCGCAAGGCTCAATGGGTAGGTGTAAACCACATGCACCGACCAGTGATCCATAACTGGTTCAACGAAGGCCATGGTTTGTGCTATCCTGCCTGTGGGAAGCGCAAATAAAAGATCCCTTGCTGCTAATCGGAAAGAGTAGCCTATGTAGTGGCGACAGCGGGTTTCCTCTCACAATCTGTGGTCCATAACCATATGTCTGACGCCATATAACCATAAATAAAATGTGTTGAGTGTGTCGTTAAATAAAACATTTCTTTCTTACTATTAATATTACTACTAAAATGATAATACAAGTGTTGTTACTACCTGTCCTACTATTACAATTACTAATAAAGTTCACTTTAAGCTTTATGGACTTTACGAGTTTTAGAATATCAGCATGGTAATGATTTAAGGCTACTCAAAGACACTCTGGGGCAATAAAGATTTTTTAAACCGTTTTAAATTCCTGGTAATTATATAATTTTCTGTTCTGTTCTTTATTTGGCATGGTAATAATCGTACGATTATAAATACTACTACTATTACTAATAAAATTATAATGATGATAATATAATTGTTGTTACATATTTATTTTGAAAGGCAGTAAATGTACATTTTCTGGTTGGTTAATTAGTGATGGGTATTGCCAAAATGTTTGTATTGAGATATATTGCGATACAGGAACCTGAATGTGGTACGTGCCACGATATATTGCGAAGACCAATTCTCAATTACATTTTTTATAATTTGATAAAATTATCACCAGTCAATAAAGTTATTTTCTTTTTTTATACTGGTAGTTTGTTTCGAAATATAATATGCGAGACTAACACACATACAAAATATATAAGTGCAATATACCGGTATGCTAGAAAACTATTGTGTTACTTATTGTTCACAATTTATGTTGTGATAACCCAATATACCATGCATTTCTATGAATTATCTTCATACTATAATCATGCCCACAGTGTGTTATAATCATTCAATCTCTCCCTCCCTCCCTCTGTTCTCTCTCAACACAGCTTTTCCAGTCATGAAACATTGGATGGAATGTATTCCAAATAATTGTAGATGACAAATCTAAATCTATTAAAACAACAAAGTTTGTGTTTCATAAATTTATTTATCAACAGCAATGTACCATTGGTTACAATTCTGTTACAGTACATTGATTCCATATAAAGAATATACCTCATCTTCACAAATTTTTATTTGTATTTTATTTTTTGTCATCATCAGTTATACTGCCCAGACAAAGTAATTTAGAATGTCAACGATATGGCAAGTACTTATAGTGAAAGACAAATTAAAAAGTTTTAAATTACAAAGACTAGATAATCCCCAAAGCATAGGCATAATATTATCTGGAATGTGATACAAATTTTTATTTTAAAAAAGGTGAAGTGATTTTTAAAAACTGGAACCTTTATACAATACCTAGTAGTAAATAAAGGTCACTTTTTAGCATTTCAGATCAGATTCAATCTACTTTGTTATAATTATCTCCTCCCCCCCCCCCCATCCAAAGAAAGAATAAAGAAAGAAAAAAACTGCATGAAACCAGATAAAAAGCTATTAAAAAACCCCGACATCCCTGGATTATGGAATGGCACTTCACTGAT
This sequence comes from Gigantopelta aegis, assembly GCF_016097555.1. Classification (NCBI taxonomy): domain Eukaryota; kingdom Metazoa; phylum Mollusca; class Gastropoda; order Neomphalida; family Peltospiridae; genus Gigantopelta; species Gigantopelta aegis. The sequence continues at coordinate 39,904,915 of NC_054700.1, read as the reverse complement.
GGGTCAGAAAGAATATGACAGGATATTATAAAAAAAAAAAAAAAAAATCATCTTCTTTCCCTTGAAAAATGCTCAATCGTTTTAGTCATGTGTAGGGGTGGATCTCAACTCATCCCATATGCCTATGCTTCAAGCAATTTGAGCAAAATCAATTTAATGTACATACTCATGTTTATGACATAAAATTATTTTTGCAGGATATGGTCACACCATTCTGCATTAACAACTACAACATTTATATACTGTTACAACTTTCCAAATAAAGTCAACTAAAAATAATAAACAGAAATAAAATAATAAAAACCAGACACTTCTTATTACCATTTATTTTCAACGTTTCGACAGCAGGTGTCATCTTCATTCCACCAAAGAAGGCAGTTAATACAGAGAGGTCGAAAGTTGATTGTAACATGGAAAAGTAACCACATTTTCATAAAATTTATATCTTTAACAGTGGCATAGGAAACGGGGGGGGGGGGGGGGGGGGGGAAGGGATTTTATGTGCCCCCCACTTTTTAAATATTTTTCTTTATATTTGCTTTATAATAGTGTAAAAGTGTGTAAATATAAAAGTGTGCCCCCTCCCCAACACTTTTTGGCACCTTCCTACGCCACTGTTTAACAATCTGCAATTTGATTAACATTATTACATTTTTTTTTTTTATCTTCGAATAAGATTGATCCGCAATAAGTAGTCTTAAAATCTTTGATATGAATATCTTGGATAAACAACTGATATAAATGCATATTAAAATGATAGTAAGCTTTTAAAAAATATTGCTAGAGATCATTTTTGATCACTTGGAACAAGAACACAGGTGTATATATATGTATGTATAATGCTAATAAATTTAAAATATCAAAATTCACAAAAAGCAGCAGCATCCCAGAAAAATAAAGACGGAAACAAAAGCTGAAGCAATATTAAAGGCGCAAACCCCAGTTTTAAGCCCTGAAAATGGACACTAAGTTTAGTTAATCACATACCTGTAACACATTTGGATAACGTTATACAGAGAGAAGCTAAAGTCTGTGATGTTTAACTAGGGAAATACATGTACCATGTACCAAATAACTAGAACCTGTCTCGATAACCATTACTTCTTCGATGAACGTGCCTTTTTTTAGAATTATGAAAAATGCAATTTAGGTTATTACCAAGACCCGGATGACCAGAACCAATCCAGATGTACGAAAATTAATATTCTAAATAATAAAATGTAAGTACTTCTAATTTAAATGATCAAAAACTGCTTTAATAGTAAAAAAAATATGTTGTAGCGTTTAAAAACTAGGGTCTATCACTTTAAAGAAATGGCTGGAAACAAATACATACATGTAATACAAGCATGTTTCAAGTAAAGCATTACATCGGACAACAACATAAATACAAATAGTCATCAAAGATAATGTCGCATACAGAATCTCGGGCAACTTCACCTACCCAAGGATGGGGTGAGGGTGAGGAATGGGGTGAGGAGTGAGGATGAGGGGTGAATAATGGGGCATTATCACCAGTTAGCAAATAAGGCAAGAAAAGCATTTTAAAAGTAATAAATAATAAAATGAATGTAAATAATCGGAGCAGCTGCTCTTATCCGCCCCGACTTCCCCAGGGCACTGCCATGTCAATATTTTACTTATATACATGTATCACCATGTTAGCAATACACATTAAGTTACTCTTAGACAAAGACACTGTGGGAAAAAAGTTGTGGGCAGGTGCTTTTAATACAATGTTTATTAATTACAAACGTTAACAAATAAAACAAACTAATAATAATAATAATAATAACAAAATGCAGTATAAAAATAGTTTTCATAACAGGAGACAACTTTAAGGACAGTGTTTCTTTTTAACAACTTCTTAACAATTACAACAAAATGTTGCCAAATAGTTTACATAAACAGATTTTTATAAGTGTCAGTATCACAAAAAAAATGAAAAGAAGGGGAAAAACAGAAGAAAACCCCCACCAAAAATGCACCATTTTATAAATTACACTTAGCAAAACACAGTAAAAAAAAAAGTAGCTGCTTATAGGCAGAAAAATATGGTAACTCATAAGAAATAAATTGATCATAATAAAAATAACCTTTTTCAAACTAAATAAATGGGGATGGGGTGTGGGGGAAATAGTATTGTTCTCTATAAGTGTATGTACTGAACCTAAATGGTATTGAATTTCAATGGCCATTTTTTAAATTCATTAAAAAACAACTTTATAACATGTACGGTAGCACCTATACATAACTCTATATAAATATAAATTATTGCATGAAATGAAGTGCCATACAAAAATTATTTTAACAAGTTTGAGAATTGTTTTATTCCTTTAGTGAGAGCAAGGAGTATAAAAATTATTTTAACAAGTTTGAGAATTGTTTTATTCCTTTAGTGAGAGCAAGGAGTATAAAACAATTCCCAAACAAATTCTATAAACTTCACATAGCACTTACGTAAGTGTGATAATTTATGTAGTATCCACAAAGTGTAATCTATAGCAAAGGTTACCTACATGTATGACTGAATTCACTATACAATCGAAATGCCAACTAGGTCCACTTAACAAGCTACTCTCGGCGTACTAATCTTCCAAAACTATACATGTACGTACATGTAGCTCCATATTTTTAATTTTAACAATGAATGATATCCATTACAAAGTAGGCCCTACCATCCTAACATTAATCATTACACACATAGGAAAATAGTTAAAAGTACATTTTATTATTTATAAGAATAAAGCAATGTGAATCCAGCTACCATTAATTAATTAATTAATTATGATAATTTGTTAATTCTATGTAAATTTTATGTTCACGTTACTGAATGCAAGTTGCAATATTACAGCTACATTGATGATGTCAATTTCACAAACTGCAACTGTCAATGTTATGGCACATGCCATAAATACATGTATAGTGTGAAAGAATATAATGTGGGTAACAATTATACTTCAGTATCTCAAATTAATAAATATAAAATATGCATGTTGCAATGAATGAATGAATGAATGAATGAATGAATGAAGAAACAAATTATTTAGCCCATTACTATCATTGCAATGTGTTCACATGAATGACTGCCCAGGCTAAAAACAAAACAAACAAAAACAAAACAAAAAATATTATATATTATATTTAGAAATCCAAGAAGATTTATTAAATAAGTCCAATAACAAAATCAAGATTTTCTTTTCTTCCATTTTGGCCCATAATTCTTGAAAAAAACATTGCTTAAGAACATTTCAAGTCTTGAATTAATTATTAAAACAATTGTGTAAGAAATATTAATAGATAGTTATTTATCACAAATAAATACTAAAGTACACATGTAGCTAAATATGGTACTTGCAACTACAATACTGCACCTAAAGTTATAAATGTAGGTGGGTTTTGTTGTTGTTGTTGTTGTTGAAAACACTGCAGTCAGAAAACAGTTCTGTAATATATTCCTGTTTAGTTACACCAAAGTTTGTTTTGTTTAATGACACTATCCCAAGCCCTCCCTCGCCTTGTGTTGTCTTAGTTTCAGCAGGCCATATATATATATATATTTTAGCAGGACATACATGTATTTTCTTTTGGCGCCATGTTAAAATATAACAAGTATTCTGAGAGTACTGCTAAAGAAATACATGTCTCCTACTGGGGCGAACACATTTTCTTATCAAGGGCCATAACTCTGTCATAAATGGGTAAATCACCAGGAAAGTCAAACTTGGTATGTAGCAGGCATTATCAAAAACATATCTGGAAACTTATATGTGGGACAGACTGACAGACAGAAGTATGGAGATGAAATCCATAGTCCACTCCAGTTGGGCAAGTAAGGAACTAACTAATAACAGCAATTTAAGCCATATTTTACTTCGTATTCTGAGCCCTGCAAAGGTATTTAATTAAAAATATTCAACTGCGAGTCTTCTAGGATTTCTTACCACCAATTGTTGAAATCCTATATACCGTACTGTAAATCAGATTAATATTTCAATAATATTAACCATTATAATACAACATTTAAATGATTTGTTTTATTTGTAGTGAAAAAAGAAACAAATATATTCAGCAGTCTCTGATCAGTATGTCAACAAAAAAAGGTTGTGGTGAGACCAGACACCCATCCCCCATCCCCTGCCATCCTATGTAGTTATTATATATGCAACAGCCCATTAAGTGACATAAAGCTAGATGGACAAGGGCCGATTGGTAGAAAAACTATTTGTCAATAAATAATAAAATGTATGACTTAAAATAAATATTAAATACATATTACATACACACAGTTAGTCACATAGTACATACAGTAATGACAATGATGTAATAGGACATTTTAAACATATATAGTCCTATTAATACCACAATAATATGAAATATGTGGTAAATGGTAAATTATGGATGACATATCTATGCATCGTTACAAAATACCAATGAATGACAAGATAACATAAACATGATTACTAACCAACCAATGAATGACAAGTTGACACAAACATGATTTACAAATCCAACCAATGAATGACAAGTCAACACAAAGATGATTTACAAACCAACCAATGAATGAGCAATTGACAAAAACATCACTACAAACCAATTAAACAGTGAATAACAGGGTGACATAAAACATCAAAAACGAACCAATGAAAAACAAGTTTGACTCGGAAAGTGGGTGAGAAGAACAATTAGTTCAGTGACTTGTAAGTCAGTCTAAGTTATTCGTAAAACAAATTGCAGTATTTTACAGAATATACTGTAGATCTTGAAATTAACGCGTCCCTAAATTAATGCAAATGACGGTGGGCAGACTAAAATGCGACATGAAATTAATGCAAGGGGCCTCCCTTTGAAATATTACTTTCCTAGCAACACACATCCGTGTACTTTTGGGTTCAATTCAAGTTACAGTTGTCTTCAATGAGATCAACTTACTAACATATCTGTGTACACACCAGTTAGCCTGTTTAGTCCTTAGTGTTTTTGGTGAGATCAACTCCAAGCATATTTAGCAGCGTTCATTTACGTAATGGGTATGGTTACATAAATCTGGTTAAACATTAGCATATATGTACCATTACAACTGTATCTTCCTAAGAATGTAGACATATTTCAAAGTCATAACAAAAGAACAATTCACCCAACTAAGTTGCAGTGAACTTTAACAGTGAATTCAAAGAAAAAGTCGATCTCAGGATTAGTGTGCTAAAACCCATTCACACGTGATGTATCATGTCGGCTTTTGATTGGATGGCCAAAGACCCTGCAATCATCACGCGTGGCTGGCATATTGTACAATTAGTATGTCTCGTTTACAATGAATTGTGCTCCAGATGGTTTGTAAATGTATTAGAGTTTTAATCTTTGTTTTAAAAGAGTTTGACACATAGCTTGCTGGACTAGTCAACAATTAGTCAGACTTGCCTACAATGAATTGTTTTCTAGTTGTGTTATATGTTAGAATATTAATCTTTGTTTTGTTTTAGTAACATGGGACACATAGACAAAACATAGAAATAAATGTGTCATATTATTAATGCGAATAACACGAGCTCGTATTTTTCACATTAATATTATGATCGCATTAATTTCAGGATCTACAGTAACCAGCTATTTGTTTCTAAATCAAACGTGGCAGTTTATACATGTATTACAGTGTGGTCCATTTGTGATTTTTACTTCTAATTCCACATTTAATCCACTTCTGCTGGTACAAACAGTTTGGTTCTATTAAATACTGTAAACTGCACTCATTAGTTCTTTTCATTAATTTGTACATGCCACTGTAAGTATGACAATGCAATAACATAATGTCGAAAGTATGACATCACCTCCCCAATCAAAAACAAAAATAAAGTGCCCCTTTTTGAAGAAAAAAAAGTACCAAAAAACAAAGAAGTTTGTTTTGTTTATTGACACCATTAGAGCACACCGATTTATTTACACTGGCTTTTGGGTGTCTAAACATTTGGTAATTTTGACATTAAAGTCTTAGTGAGGAAACCCACTACATTTTCCTATTAATTTGCAAGGGATCTTTTACATGCACCATCCCACAGACAAGACAGCACATACCACAGCTTTTGATATTCGTCGTAGAGTACTGGGTGGAACAAAAAATGGTCCCACCGACAAGGATCGATCCTATAGAGACGGCTCATGAGGCAAGCGCTTTACCACTGGGCTACGTTCCGCCCAAAATTTGTTAACCATTTGCTCAGAGTGCCCTTTCAGGAAAGAAGGAAGGAAATGTTTTATTTAACGACGCACTCAACACATTTTATTTACGGTTATATGGCGTCGGACATATGGTTAAGGACCACACAGATATCGAGAAATGATATTTGTTCTATTTTTTCAACATTTAAGACTTGCACACATCTAAAATGAATTGCAATATGGACACTTTTCGTACATTAGACACCAAATAACCAGCTTAAAATGTGCTGATGCGTTGATAAACAAACATTCCTTTCATAACACAAATCATTTTAAAGTTTTAAAATTGCACAATTTTTATTTTCTGACATTTTATCCAGCTAAGACAAATTCAAATTGGCTACACATTTTCCAACAAAATTGTTAAATATAGATTTTTTTTTACCAGCTTAGGTTCTGTTTATTTAATTTAGCATGAGATGTTAAAACATGGATATGTACAATATACAACAGAACAAAACAGTCAAGTATAATGAACACAAATCAGTGTGACTCATCCATTAATTCATTATTTAAAGCACTTCATTGAGATAAACATTGAATGAGTACAGGTAAAACAAAGTGTATAGATAAAAAACAACAATTAAAACAGTTAAAACAAACAAAAATGACAGAACTTGTTTCTATAGGATAGAGGTAATACAAAGCAGTATACAGGACATGTGACATGCTGTAGTCTCTTACATATAAATAAAGTCCATACAATGTAGTTCAATTTGGATCTTGCATAGATCTGTTGAGTAATTATTTTTTATCAAATGATCCTGTCCAAATTTTTTTAGGGCAGATTTACAAAAGAAATTGATTTTTTTAGGCCTCTATAAAAAAAAAATTATTCAGTGGTTAAAGTTAAAGTATGTTTTGTTTAATGACACCACTAGAGCACATTGATTTATTAATCATCAGCTATTGAATGTCAAACATCGGGTAATTCTAACATACATGTACATATACAGTCTTAGAGAGGAAACCAGGTACATTTTTCCATTAGTAGTAAGGTATCTTTTATATGCACCATCCCACAGGCAGGACAGTACATACCACAGCTTTTTAAAATGGTTGTGGAGCACTGGCTGGAACGAGAAAAAGCCCAATGGTCCCACCGATAGGGATGAATCCTAAACCGACCATGCATCAGGCGAGCGCTTTACCACTGGGATTCGCCGCACCCCTGATTCAGTGATTATCAATTATAATGTTTACATATGAACGGCATTATATATACCTGATTTCCGTAGTATATGTCTGCACCATGTCAAAAAATATGCACATGGAAAACAGCTATCAGACATGTGTAACTTTCCTAAACAGCGGTTTCTATTTAATAATTTCCGGTAAATGCAGGTGTTTGGTCACACAATGTAAAAAAAAATAAAAATCTTATTTTGTTTGTATTAAAGACTTACAGCATCCAAATCAAACATGCAATTTTTTTTTTTTTGTAAATTCTGCAGCGTTAATTTCATCCACAGACAAATAAAAAAACCCAACCCCCCAACCCTACTCCCCCAAAACAAAAGCAATTAACACCTGGTTTAGCAACTCTACAGTAAAAAAGTTTGTTTTATTTAACGACGCCTCTAGAGCACATTGATTTTTATCTTATCATCAGCTATTAGACATCAAACATATGGTCATTCTGACATATTTCTTTAGAGGAAACCCGCTGCCACAACATAGGCTACTCTTTCTTATAAGCAGCAAGGGGTCTTTTATATGCACTTTCCCACAGACAGGACAGCACATACCATGGCCTTTGACGAACCCATTGTGGACCACTGGTTGTAACAGAAAATAGCCCAAACTGCAAATGGGTCTACTGAGAAGGATTGATCCGATGACCGACCGCTTCACGGGTGGACACGCTATTGATTGAGCTACATCCTGTTTCTGCAACTCTACACATGCTTAATACTAATGAAGCCTAAATGAAGGTTTGGCGCTAATGGTGACTTTTCCATTTGCACCATCGGCCTTAATCCTGGTACCAGCTCCCATTTAGCTCAGAGTGAGTTTTAACGACTAAAGACCACTACACCAACTTCTCTCTCACTAAACACCAACTCACTACCCTGGACAGACAAGTCTAGACAAGTGTAGATAGCTGAGGCGTTTATTCAGGCCCCGAGTTTTACAAAGCAATCTTAGCACTGAGGTCACCTTAAGTGCATATGGTAGCAATGCATGTACGGTGATCTCAGCTCCAAGATCGGTTTGTAAATCGGGGCCCAGAACTACTTGTTTTGATCTTAACTAGAGTGTATGAAAAATCAAGTGAAAATGAACTTCTCCTATTTGTTCGAATGATTAGGATGCACCCATTATCTTATGTAAGCTCTGGTTACCATTGGAATTTCTTGACACAAATATATCAACAAATATGCAATGCTTATACATACATGTACAATACGGTTTGAAAGCTTTGGCTTTTAGCCAACTCAATATTGTGTTTGACCACACATGGTATTGACAAATGTGTGAGATATTTTTTTTTTTATCACAGTTGAAGTGTTTCAGCGATAACAGAGAGCAGTATATACACAGATAACAATTTGATATAGGTGACAAAGTGTGCAAAAAAAAGGTACAGATATGGTTCAGTGTCATTCACAGAAAATGTCATTAAATATTTTTGCTGACTGTGTCACATTTTGATAGAGTGTAATCATCTGAATCCCACAAGAAAAGATATATTTGGTAACAGAAATGTGGTAAAACCTTTTATATTATATACAGAATTACATGCATAACACATGAAGAATATAAATCAAGAATTAATGCACACAACCTCCAAGAACTTTTGAAGTAAAACATATATTTATAATTATTAAAACAAAAAACATTTCATGGGATTAAATGTCTGTTATCAAAATCTGATTTGGTTTGAAAACAAAAATGCATGAATGAATTAATTAAGAATTAAAATGAATTAATTTTGGTTTTGGTTACATGCGCTGATATGAACGCACACACATTCCACTGATCCTGCATAGTTTGCAAAATGTTAGAACATAATGTAGAGCTAAATACAAAAGTTGATGTCATTGCAATCACTGGAAAAATAACACCCATACATGTACGTGTATTTCACCTTGGGACTTCGATGAAGTTAGACCGAAAGAAGACGAAGGAGGAGACAGAGAAATACATAAATAGGGCTGCACAAGGCAGAAATTGACAAATGACTGCTATAAAATATAATTTATCTAACAATTTGTATTTATCACAGTCAGGAGAAGGTAAAAGAAGAGAAGTGAAGAGAGAGACTGAAAGGGAGACCGAGAGACAGAGAGAGAGAGAGACAGAGACAGAGGAGGCCGATACACAACCAGAAACAGGTAGAGACAGAGAGAGATACCGATAGTCCATGAGAGACAGATGAGAGAAAGACACAGATAGAGAGACAGAGAGAAAGAGATATGTAAGGGAGAGATTTACAAATAACAGCTATAAAATATAATCTGTGTTGTTTGTCTATGCCTGGGTGTGTTGATCACAGTCGGGCGAGGAGTTGGATATTTTAATCTGTGGAAACAAGGGCGTGGTTTCGTCTTCCTCCAGCTCTTCACTCCCGTCCCCCTCCTCATCGTGGGTGGACCTCGCACTAGTCAACGCCAGCTCCGCAGCGACCACCATCGCGATGTCGGTGAGGTTGTCGCTGTCATCGAGGGAGATCTGTCGCAGGCGGTGTCGGATGACTCGCTCCATCTTCCGGTGCTCCACCTCCTCCGCCTGCTTCAGGAGCTGCTTCTCGCTTCGGTACGCGGGCGTCTCCAGCGGATCCGACTTGCCGTGAAAGCTCTCCGAGAAGAAGATGTTGCCTGACGCGGGGCTTCTCGTCGGGCTGCGGTCGGCAACGCAGGAGGTGTCTATCTCGTCCATTATCGTTGTGTACTCGGCATGGAAGGGAACCAGAATGGAAGATAAGTCTTTGACGGCCGATTGCGGGATGCTGTCGGAAACGGGAGTGTTTGAGAATGATGAAATGATTGGAATCGAGTGAGATGGGGAGAGGGGCAGCACTTCCGGTGATATTGGGGTGGATGCAGACTTATGTTCTCTGGTGCCTAATTGCTGCTGCTGCCGAGTTTCTATATCCAGAGAGGCAGGTTTCTTGACACCAACTGTTGACGTTGACGTCTCCGAAGGCAGTTTTACCACGGTGAATATTGCATTTGTGTCCGGGATCACGGTCACATCAGCTGCTGACGACACAACAGAATCTGCGAAACGAACAAAACTGGGTGTCTTCAACCTGTCGACAGGGCCTCCTCTCTTGATTTTGATGGAAGACAACAAGGGTCCCTGCCTCCTCAGCAGTAGAGGTGTTTTTCTCTCCGTGGATGTCAACGACGACTTCACCGACAATGTTGGCGTGGACGATGCTGAAGTATTCGAGTTCGACTCTGCAGGCAACCTCTTGTCCTCCTCCCCGACGGACTGGCTGTCGTCCTGGTACTGCGGCTCCGACGAGAAGCTGTTTCCGCTGAGCTGGCGACCGCGCGAGTAGTTGGTGAACCGCTCGATCTGTTCGTGCTCCACGGGTCTCTTCGAGTGCACGAGGACAGGAGACGGGATGCTGTGCAGCAGCACGGTGCTGTCGTTGATGTTGTCGATGCTGCGACTCTGCGATGCATGCTGTCGGCCCTCTCCAATGGTCATAGAGTCGTACGAGTCATGGCTTTCCTGCAGGTTGCTATGGCCAGACATACTGAAGTGTCCCTGTGAGTCGGGCCGCAACAGATGCATCTGGATGTTGTAGACGCTCTCCTGGGTGAGCATCGCGATCTCCTCCAGGCGGCCAAGGCGGTAGTCAACCGTCTGCAGCGACAGCTTGATCGTGTTCTCCTTCTGGTTGATGTCGTCCACACGCATCGACATGTTCTCCACTCTGAGAGAAAAAACAGGAGGAAAAACATTACTGTAGAATACTTTATTTTCGCGTGGAATTTATTTTCGCGTTTTTCGCGTGTGAATGAAATTTGTGAAAATATATTCCACACGAAAATAAAGGCCGACAAAAAAGAAAGAAAAAATGTAGTCTCGTTCAACTATACCACATTAGTTTCCGATGTACGAGGCTAGTAGTAACAAAGCCGTGCTCCCTCCTGTCACGGAACAAACCACAAAACACAAAAGCTGTTTAAAACTTTAAATCAAGAACATGATGACAAGTACATACATGATAATAAAACAATACTAACATTAAAAAGCTTTATGCTGTTTTCCTTCGCATGTGCTAGCGATCAGTTCATCGGACAGAGTCGACACGTGTTCAATGACGGAAGTGAAAAAATCCGGACTGGGCTATGTTCAGATGTTTCACAATTTGATTTTTATTTTTCGCAAAGGCCTGCAAGTCTGAAACCTGTTCGTATTAAATCTGTTTTTCCTTTCATAGCATCATGTGCGCCACTGGGCATGAATGGGTTTAATCGTAATCAGACGTAAATCAAACTTAAGTTACTGAGTACTAGTAGCTTGTGCCTTCAAATTTCATTTTGTTTGTTTTTGGTTTTTATTTTTATAACAATTATAAGGATTAAGAAAAACTGCATGCGGTAAGCACCTTCTGTAAGCTTATTAACTTGTAAACAATAAAGTCTTGATTGGTTAAAGCAGGAACACTATTGTTTTATGTGTATAGCACTCGTGTGTACATGTAGGATTAGTTCTACAGATTAGCGTAACAACCGGCAAAACTAAGTTCCGTTTTTAAAACTAAATTATTGACATCTGTACTTCGTTTTTTTATTGATGGGGGTTGAGGGATTCGCGAAAATAAATGTTCGCGAACTGACCCAGTTTAATTAAATCGCGAACATTTGATCCCGCGAAAATAAAGTATTCTACAGTAATTAATTAGGAGATAACCATATGGAGTTTTTAGATTTGCAGGTGTTATTGTCTATTTGATCCCGCAAATGTCATTTTTGAAAAAATGAAATATTTGCGGGCATCAAATAGACAATAACACCCGCAAATCTAAAAACTTGTTATGGTTTTGTCCATTGTAAACTGGATCGTTTTTCTTCAGAACTAACTGTATATTTGGTATTTCTTGAAAAAAATACCTGGCTACAATCTAACTGTAGACCCTTGAATTGTCAACTTCGCCTGTTCCAATTGCCAATGACATCATTTTCTAATGACGTCATTAGCTTTCCGGGTGTTATTGTCTATTTGATCCCGGAAAAAGAATGTAATTAACCAATGACAATACAGAACACACTCGCAGTCAGTTTACAATTTAAATTTAAGATAAAATGAAATAAAGACAGTAAACCAGAATGTCCTCAAGACCGGACCCTCTGTAAACCAGAATTCCCTCAAAACCGGAACTCTTAGAGTCTCGTTCTAAAAAGCAGGACAGAACTTAACCTCTCTAAACCGGATCCCTCTTAAAACCTGACATTCGTCTTGGTACCAAGGGCGTCCGGTTTAGAGGGGTTTCACTGTACATACAGAATGAAAATTGGTAATGTATATATATATATATATATAAAAAAGTCCAGAAAATTTAATAATGGGGATCGGTTAGGAGAAATGATGGTCAAAAATGGTGTACCCTATTCAGAATGGATGCAACATTAACTGAAACCAGACTGTAAGTTTTGGATGGAGAATATACAATAATAAAAAACCCAGAAACATTTAAAAAAAAATTAAATCTGGATAAATTCTGAAAACATTCATTTCTGTACACATGCACTATCATGTTATTCACTTTGTAAAGGAAAAACATAACTTATATACTAGTATTCACTTTGTAAAGGAAAAACATAACTTATATATATGTGTGAATCTGTCAATATGGAGAAATTGGAAAATCGGATAAAACAGAACAAATATTGAGCATGTGTTAATAAAGATAAAGATAAATTTTACTGCAAATAAACATTCCAAATTTGGAACTGGATGCAAAATGTGTAATATGTTTACAAGCATAACACAGATAAATGGGATACTAAGCTAATTATTGGTTAATACACGTATAATCATAAACAAGTTTACACAACAAACCTGCACAAGACTTCTGTGTACAAGACAACCATTTTACGGACAATTAACATTAATTTATGATTAGTTATGATATGCCATTACTTTCAATCTGTTTTATTATTAAATGGCAAATGGAATGTTTGATGCAATGAGTGTTGTGTTTTTAAAGGGGTTCACTATAATTCACAAAACCCTACAATCAGTTATGTACATGTAGGTAAAAATCATGCATAGACTTCTGGTTATACCCACAACTTAGAAATATTGAAATATTGTCCCCTGCATTAATTATGTCAAGTTTACCTTTCATTAATGATACGGATTCTCTCCTCGGAACTCGACTGAAATTTGTTTTCTTTTTCGCGGAAATAATCTTCTACACACTCTTCCTCAAAGTCGTGCAGTTTTTCTGTGTCTTCATGGGATAAAAATAATTCTGAAAAAAGAATTGCTGGGAATTAAAAATGTTTCATCTTCCAAAAACTTATTCAGTATCACTCCTATGTGCATCAACAGATATTCATCTTCATGCATTTTACTCTTTTTTTCTTTGTTTTAAACTACACATTTTAAAATTATAACATGCACTGTGATGAACATATATAGGTGCAACTATAAACCAAGTTTCAATTCGCTAAAATTTATAGTTTATGAGAAATAGAGCTAAACACAAACACTTAGGGTTGGAGCTAAATACAAAAGTCTAGCTAGCAAAAACTTTACATTTTAAAACTTAGATATACACCAACGTCCAAAAGAAACTTTACATTTTAAAACTTAGATATACACCAACGTCCAAAAGAAACTTTACATTTTAAAACTTAGATATACACCAACGTCCAAAAGAAACTTTACATTTTAAAACTTAGATATACACCAACGTCCAAAAGAAACTTTACATACATAACATTTGAATACTTTGATAAATATTGTTGCTAATTTAAAAGAAACAATTTACAAATACTTTGCATGCATCACAACGTGCATTGTAACGTTTAGATATTGAACTTCATGATACTTTCATATCCCACCGTACCGTTTGTTGTTTTTCTACAATACCGTTTCAAGCCTCATAAAGTTTCTTTTGGACGTCAGTATAGAAAAGCTGTGACTCTTACTTAAGCCGTTATCGAAGAGATCCCTCTTTCCCTGGACCCGTCGTTTGATGTAGCGGAGGATTAGGTAGAGGTGACTGACGATGATGAGCGGGGGCGGCAGGATGGGGCGCATCTCATACTCCTGAATCAGCTGGTAACGCTGAAACTTCCAGATCTTCATAGAGTTCGCATTGTTTCGGATAAATGTTGCACTGCAAGAACAAGAACAAATACAGTGTACAAAATATTGATTATTAAATGTATCCATATTCATTTTTAAATTTCAAAATTTTCATAGAGTTCGCATTGTTTCGGATAAATGTTGCACTGAAAGAACAAGAACAAATACAGTGTACAAAATATTGATTATTAAATGTATCCATATTCATTTTTAAATTTCAAAATTTTCATAGAGTTCGCATTGTTTCAGATAAATGTTGCACTGCAAGAACAAGAACAAATACAGTGTACAAAATATTGATTATTAAATGTATGTATATTCATTTTAAAATTTCAAAATTTTCATGGAGTTGGCATTGTTTCGGATAATTGTTGCACTGCAAGTAGAAAAAATAGAAGAAGAAGAAATTATGATAAGTATGTATTATATGGTTTAAATCTATTTTACTGTATACTTTGTCTTCCCATTTATGAGTAAAAAGTGTAAATCATACTTTTGTTTGCAGGTAAATGCCACAAAATGTCTTACAAAATACCTACCTGTATGCTAAATGTTCCAAACACTATTTGAAAACAAGAATGACATTGTTATTCATACACGTCATTCTAGAGCACTTTACATATCCACAGTCAGGGACAATCGCACATATTATGTCACTTTTCAAGGGAGTTAACTCTTGGTAATTTAGTTTTTAGTCAAAAAACAATTTCAAATATTTTAAAAAATAAACGTGATAGCTTTTATTGAAAATGGAAAACATCTGTAATGTCATCATCTCCTGACACCTGACTATGATTTGGCAAAACAATTTTTGTCTAGTTTCAACTTTACTATAAATTTGACCTTTAATATTTCTAAACAGACAAGACCGTTCTCTGTGCCATCTGTCCTACACTACCATCACCGAAGTTGAAACATCAGTTGACACAGGCAACTCACTTGAATCTGGCGATAAGTAAATTCACCATGAGGATGTTGGCCACCAACAGATAACAACACATGAGGGCGGGCGCGATCCAGGAACCGTACACACACTCCAGTCCATTAGTATTCTCACACGCTGTAACAGAAAGAAACACATGAGGGCAGGCGCGACCCAGGAACCGTACACACACTCCAGTCTGTTAGTATTCTCACACGCTGTAACAGAAAGAAACCAACACATGAGGATGGGCACGATCCAGGAACCGTACACACACTCCAGTCTGTTAGTATTCTCACACGCTGTAACAGAAAGAAACCAACACATGAGGACGGGCACGATCCAGGAACCGTACACACACTCCAGTCTGTTATTATTCTCACACGCTGTAACAGAAAGAAACCAACACATGAGGATGGGCACGATCCAGGAACCATACACACACTCCAGTCCATTAGTATTCTCACACGCTGTAACAGAAAGAAACCAACACATGAGGATGGGCACGATCCAGGAACCATACACACACTCCAGTCCATTAGTATTCTCACACGCTGTAACAGAAAGAAACACATGAGGGCGGGCGCGATCCAGGAACCGTACACACACTCCAGTCTGTTAGTATTCTCACACGCTGTAACAGAAAGAAACCAACACATGAGGATGGGCACGATCCAGGAACCATACACACACTCCAGTCCATTAGTATTCTCACACGCTGTAACAGAAAGAAACACATGAGGGCGGGCGCGATCCAGGAACCGTACACACACTCCAGTCTGTTAGTATTCTCACACGCTGTAACAGAAAGAAACACATGAGGGCGGGCGCGATCCAGGAACCATACACACACTCCAGTCTGTTAGTATTCTCACACGCTGTAACAGAGAAACAAACACATGAGGATGGGCACGATCCAGGAACCATACACACACTCCAGTCCATTAGTATTCTCACACGCTGTAACAGAGAAACACATGAGGGCGGGCGCAATCCAGGAACCATACACACACTCCAGTCCATTAGTTTTCTCACACGCTGTAACAGAAAGAAACACATGAGGGTGGGCGCGATCCAGGAACCGTACACACACTCCAGTCCATTAGTATTCTCACACGCTGTAACAGAAAGAAACCAACACATGAGGACGGGCACGATCCAGGAACCGTACACACACTCCAGTCTGTTAGTATTCTCACACGCTGTAACAGAGAAACAAACACATGAGGGCGGGCGCGATCCAGGAACCGTACACACACTCCAGTCTGTTAGTATTCTCACACACTGTAACAGAGAAACAAACACATGAGGGCGGGCGCGATCCAGGAACCGTACACACACTCCAGTCTGTTAGTATTCTCACACGCTGTAACAGAGAAACAAACACATGAGGGCGGGCGCGATCCAGGAACCGTACAAACACTCCAGTCTGTTAGTATTCTCACACGCTGTAACAGAAAGAAACACATGAGGGCGGGCGCGATCCAGGAACCATACACACACTCCAGTCCATTAGTTTTCTCACACGCTGTAACAGAAAGAAACACATGAGGGCGGGCGCGATCCAGGAACCGTACACACACTCCAGTCCATTAGTATTCTCACACGCTGTAACAGAAAGAAACCGACACATGAGGACGGGCACGATCCAGGAACCGTACACACACTCCAGTCTGTTAGTATTCTCACACGCTGTAACAGAAAGAAACCAACACATGAGGACGGGCACGATCCAGGAACCGTACACACACTCCAGTCTGTTAGTATTCTCACACGCTGTAACAGAGAAACAAACACATGAGGGCGGGCGCGATCCAGGAACCGTACACACACTCCAGTCTGTTAGTATTCTCACACACTGTAACAGAGAAACAAACACATGAGGGCGGGCGCGATCCAGGAACTGTACACACACTCCAGTCTGTTACATGAGGGTGGGCGCGATCCAGGAACTGTACACACACTCCAGTCTGTTAGTATTCTCACACGCTGTAACAGAGAAACAAACAAACACATGAGGGCAGGCGCGATCCAGAAACCATACACACACTCCAGTCCATTAGTATCGTATCAGGACCAACCCATAGCATTATACCTCTACAATTAAATGTTGAGGCAAAGTCTGCACGTACATGTACTAGAACATATATTTTACATGTCAGATAGTAAATATATTAACTAGTAGAATCAAATTCTGAATTAGTTACTGACTTGGCAAGTCTATGGATTTCTATTACCAAAAAAAGTTTGTTTTGTTTAACCACTAGAGCACATTGAGTTATTAATCATCGGCTATTGAATGTCAAACATTACGTAATTTTGACACATAGTCTTAGCGAGGAAACCCTCTACATTTTTACATTAGTAGCAAGGAATCTTTTATATGCATCATCTCACACCACATACCAGTCGTGGTGCACTGGCTGGAACGAGCTTGATCCTAGACCGACCGTGCATCAGGCGAGGGCTTTATCACTGGGATACGTCCTGCCCCTTTCCATTACAAATAAATGAATGATTGTTTAACGACACCCCAGCACAAAAAATACATTGGCTAATGGGTGTCAAACTATGGTAAATGCAAAAATAATATGATGAACCAAATCAAGATAAAAATTCAACAATTAAATTAAAACACAGTGTAAAGAACTGTGCAAAAATACAAATATCACAGATATATAAAATTAAAAGTTAGAATAAAAGACATCACAAATATCTTTTCTAGTGTCTGTAAGATGAGCACACTCCACCAAAATATGGCGTACCATCAGAGTACACTGACAGTGGACACACTGCAGTGGAAGATCTTTCTTCAAGATAAATGAATGGGTCAAGTATGTATGATCGATGCAGGCAGGACACAAGACTATTTCATCCTTCCTGCACTGTCTATAGGAGAACTGCCACTCTCCCAAGACTGGCTTGATAGCATGAAACTTGTTCGCAACCGCATCGTCCCAATCATAAAAGATAAATTGATTGATACTATGTTTAAAATCGGTATACGGTACACCAACCCTGGCATGAGGTAAATCAAAAGCAGACTTGGCAGCAGAATCTGCCTTTTCACTGCCACTGATACCAACATGGCTGGGCACCCAACAAAATATAATATCTTTATTGGCAATGGATAAAAAGACACACTTTCGTATCACCATTCCAATTAAGGGATGGTCCAACTTCATGTTTCTTTCCATTACGAAGACATGTAGGAACCCAAATGGATTCTTGTAGGATTTCACCAAAAACAAAGAGTTCTAATTTTCTCCCCTTTCTTTTCAGAAACATAATATTCATAGACAAAATACCTGCTTATATATCATCTTAAATTGCTTATATATATTTTTTTTTAAATACACTACATCATTTATTAGGTCAACAAGCAAGTTAGTTAGTTAGGTCTTTTTTTAAATCTAGATAACTTACGATCAATTTCTTCAGCAAACAGTTCACCGTAAATCATCCAGTAGGGGTAGAACCAGACATTTCGGAGGACGAGCGCCCACTTCAGCTGCTTCCCGTTGTTGATGATAGACTGCCGCACAATGCCGAAACTTGTCACCACAATAAACAGTATTATAATAAAATACGCCATGTCAACTATCTGGAAAATACAGAAGAAATGATGTATTATGTTCACAGTTTTGAAGAGAAAGAAAAGAAAGGAAAATAGGAGAAAAGGAAATGAAGGAAGTAGTAGTTAAGGGAAATAAATATTTATTTAATATAATAATTATAAAAAAGGAAATGAATGTTCGTTTAACAACACCCCAGTATATTGTCTAATCAGCAGCCATTATTTTATGCACTTCCCCCATAAACAGGACAGTACATACCATAGTTGTTGATGTACCAGTTGGTGTGCACTGGTTGGGATAGGGGGGTGGGAATTACTCTGCAGAGTAAAAGTTTTTTTTGTTCAAGGACACCACTAGAGCACATTGATAAAGTAATTATCAGCTAGTGGATGTCAAACATTTGGTAATTCTGACTTGTAGTCATTATAAGAAATCTGCTTCATTATTCCATTAGTAGTAAGAAAAAAGAAGAACTTTATTTTGTTTAATGACACCACTAGAGCACATTGATTTAATAATCATTGTCTATTGTAAACCGGCTACATTTTTTCATTTGTAGCAAGAGATCTTTTATATGTACCATCCCACAGACAGGACAGCACATACCACGGTCTTTAATATATCAGACATGGTGCACTGGCTGGAACGAGAAATGGCCCAATGGAGCCAGTGACGGGGATTGATCCCAAACCGACCACACATCAAGCAAGCACTTTACCACTGATATACCAGTGTTGAGAATGGGTCGACAAGGGAGTTTGATCCTATGACCCTTCCATGAAGTGTCAGACTAACTGTGAAACCCATCACTGGTGAGCTACGTACATGTCCTATCCAGTGTCAGATTAACTCTGTTAATTAATGAATGTAACAAATACTATGGGCCTTACAACTGACCTATTAGTTTATTAGGCCTTCTGACTGCAATTCGAGGCTATTTTTACTTTTATCACTACGCAAGCTTATGGAGAAGGCCTTGTAAGTTGTATAACTTATGTTTAATCCATTTGTTCTTTAAAAACCAATAAAATATGTTACAATCAAGCAAGCTTATGGTAGTGGAAGGTGGGGTGGGGGTGAGGGTGAGGGTGGGGGGTGGGGTCTTGTGGGGGTGGTGCATGTATAATATGCTACAGTTTTGCTTTCGGGCCTTGTAGCTACCTAATCTGGCACTTATCAAACCACTTGAAAGACTACAGTTACAAAGGCCACAAAATAAGGAAGGAAGGAAGGAAGGAAGGAAGGAAGGAAATGTTTTATTTAATGATGGACTTAACACATTGGACACAAAATAAAGAAATTCTTACCAGTTTTCCAATAATCTTTACGTAAGGCCCTAAATACTTGTTGACGCTGAGTATTTCGAGGATGCGTATGAACCAAAAGACGATGTCGACGGTGTACACAATACGTCCGGCCTCAACGGTCGTCAGGTGGAGCCTCAGTCCAACACCGATGGCAAACAGAGAGATGGCCAGCGTGTCCCAGATGTTCCACAGTTCTCCAATAAACACCTGCAGCTTCAGAGAGATCTTGTCCGGCTCCGAGGCAAGAATCTAAAAAGGAAATGAAGGAAATGTTTTATTTAATGACGCACTCAACACATTTTATTTACCCGGTACCGTTATATGATGTCGGACATATGGTTAAGGACCACACAGATATTGAGGGAGGAAACCTGCTGTCGCCACTTCATAGACTACTCTTTTCAATTAGCAGCAAGGGATCTTTTATATGCACCATCCTATAGACAGGATAGCACATAACACAGCCTTTGATGTACCAGTCGTGGTGCACTGGCTGGAATGTGAAATAGCCCAATGGGGCCACCAACGGGAATCGATCCCAGCAAGAATCTAAAAGACATTATTTAAAACTTGGCATAAATTTTAAATATTAAAATACTACATTTACATGTACACAAAGGAAAAAACATTAGGATGGAATTTACAAAGTTGATTTTAGTTTTACATGCATATATTTACATATATTTACATATATTTACAATGCTTAAAGGGAGTTTGCAACCATTGTAACATGTTTTCCACTGATAGAACATTTTAATAACTAAAGTTACCTATTATATACTCTGCAGTTTAAAGAAACATCAAGATACAAGATATTTTCTAAATTAATTTTTAAAATTTAAATGAATAAAACAAGAATTCCATAAAATTAAATGTCTTGCCTACCCTAAACATTTTTCAGTACAATGTGATGTACATCCAAGTTTCACTACGCTAGGACTTATAGTTTGTGAACCAGCCTCGGTGGTGTCGTGGTTAAGCCATTGGACATGCGGCTGGTAGGTACAGTTTGCAGCCCGGTACAGGCTCCTACCCAGAGCGAGTTTTAATGACTCAATGGGTAGGTGTAACACCATCACACCCTCGTCTCTCTCACTAACCACTAACAACTAACCCACTGTCCTGGACAGATAGCCCAAATAGCTTAGGTGTGTGCCCAGGAAAGTGTGCTTGAACCTTAATTTGATATACCGGGTAAGAACTGAAATAAGTTGAAATTAACTGAATAGTTTGTGAGAAATGAATCTAAATACGAAACTTTAATGTAAAAGTTGACACTCTCACCGGAAAATAATACCTATATGTAAAAATGTTTTTATTAATTTTATACTGATTTTTTGTTTTTAACTAAGAAATGTTTGAATAGTAATACATGTACCTGTATCGCGGCTTTTGACTTAGACACGGCAAGACAAAAACCATTACAACACAAAAGTGCCTAGAATAAATTCTTATTGTACTAGAAACAATGCTACATACTCTTAAATTGTGCTATGACTGTGTTGAAATGACCATATGTTTGACATCCAATAACCAATGATTAATAAATCAATGTGCTCTAGTGGTGTCGTTAAACAAAACAAACTTCTTCTTAAATCGTGCAGATATACATTAAATTTACCAAATTTGCACTTGCTAAAATAACCTATACATGGACAGTGTCGATAATACCAACTAAAATTGACAGTAAAAACATATATTTTACCTGTCGAATCTTTTCCGTAGCTAGAGTGAAAATGTAAACAATAACGTAGTACTCCTGCCAGTGAGGTTTAGTTTTGAACTCTGCCAGGAGGCAGTACGCAAAGAACATAAGGAAGGATAAGTAAGCCATCTGAAAAAGACAAAGTTTACATACAAATGATTACAGTGGGTTCCACATAATTGCATGTTGAATATCATGGCTAACTGAACTGTTTACTGAAAGACAAAACCAAATCCTATTTTTACATGTAAAATAGGGCTTCTAATTGCATGATTCCGAAGGCTGATATCGAGGATTTCAAGAATGAAAATGGCTGTATTTGAAAATAATAAACCTGGCTGTAAATGCACTGTGAAAATGCCCTACTGCAGCTTTGGTTATCAATATAGTGAAACGAGAGTCCATGATGTTGTCAAGAGGAAATAGCATCCAAAAATAGACTAGGGCTTCTTGAGGTATGTGTATTTTTAGAATATAAAAAATGTATTTCATGTTATTACAAACATCAGGATGACCGGGGTCAGTGTTTATAAAACATTTTTAGAGTCCAGACTCAATCTCTACTGATGTCACACGTAAACAATTTGTATGGCGTTGCCATAACGTTCACGTCTCAGACTCTATTAGTCTCGAGTCTAGACTCAAAAAGTTTTATAAGCACCAGGCCAGAAACACTTTGGATGTTCAGAAATGGATGATCTAAGCAATAAAATGCAAGGAATGTCTAATTTAAATTATCAAAAACCACTTTAATAGTGATAGGTGCGTTGTAGAATTCATACACCTTCTTGCCAAACCTGAGTTAGCAGATCTGCCTACTGTTTGAGTTATTAACCAGTTTGTACACATACTGTGTGAGCCCAGAATTTGGTGAAGGGTGCGTTGTAGAATATTACCCAGACTGAACACATACCGTGTGGGCTCAGAATTTGGTGATGGGTGTGTGATGGTAGTACTAAACCAAATAACTTCCGGCTGGGTCAAAGTTCAAGGTGCTTTTGATAGAGAAGTGAACACCACAAGTCCTGTGATTGGTGATAAATGTGAGTGTGTTGGTTGTACCAAAAAATAGTTTCATCTGAGTAAAAAAAAAATGCAATTTTATGTCATCTAGTATCACTGTGTCAAGTAGCCGTGTGCTTGAAACATGAATGGGGTACCTGTAAAAAAAAAGTACTCGAATTTGTTGCGAAACTAGAGTAGTCATAGACGCTACCCGTTATCTCAGAAATGAGCAGTTTTAGCCATATATGTTACTACTGTCTTCTTTGGGATTTGATTTGGTAGTATACACCCTTATAGAATATTAACCAGATTGTACACATTATGTGTGGGCTCAGAATTTGGTGATGGGTGCGTTGTAGAATATTAACCAGTTTGTACACATACCGTGTGGGCCCATAATTTGGTGATGGGTGCATTGTAGAATATTAACCAATTTGTACACATACCGTGTGGGCCCAGAATTTGGTGATGGGTGCATTGTAGAATATTAACCAGTTTCTACACATACCGTGTGGGCCCAGAATTTGGTGATGGGTGCATTGTAGAATATTAACCAGTTTCTACACATACCGTGTGGGCCCAGAATTTGGTGATGGGTGCATTGTAGAATATTAACCAGTTTCTACACATACCGTGTGGGCCCAGAATTTGGTGATGGGTGCATTGTAGAATTCGTACACCTTCTTGCCAAGCCTGAGAGGACTCTTCTTCTTCTTGAACGGGAGGTTCGAGTGGATGCTCACATCGACAGGTAATGTGCCGTTCTCCTTCGTTGCTGTTTGCATAGTGGAGTTGAAACTCGTCTCAAGGTCGTCACCAAAATCATTCTAAAACAAGGGAAAGGGAAATTAATTACACTAATTACAATGTAGTCACTGAATCTTGGTTTCAAGCCATCATTAAAATCACTCTGAACTGAAAATATGGTAATTAATTGGGCTAAGACATTACCGACAGTTTCCAAAATAATTTGAACAAAAAATTCATTTGCATAATTTTAATCAACATTAACTGGTCTAAAATATCATAAAAATATGAAAAATAATCCTTACCGATTCAAATATAAACTTTATTTTATGTATTTATAAACATTTTAAGTGAAAATATGCGAGTAAAAGTTGTACATTTGTACTCCCTCAACCAGGTTTTTGTCAAAAATTAATCGAGTAGTCAGAATGTTAAAGTAAGGAGCAAAAAAAAAAAATGAAGATTTGTAATGAAGTTCAAGTTGAAGGCGGAATGAGGAAAACCAGAGTTAAAAAACCCACAGAATTAACAGTCACGAGAAAAAAAAAAAAAAAAAAAAATTAAGTAAAATAGTCACAACCAAGGAAAGGAAAATAATCTCGAAAGAAGTATGTAAATTAAAAAAAAAAAAACACAACACAAAACAGATATAAAGAAATAGGAAATACTATTCAAATGCAAATAATTAGAAGTATGTATCAAGGTAAATTAAAACAAAATAAACACAACACAAAACATATAAAGAAATAGGATATACTATTCACATAGAAAGAATTAGAAGTTAATAAAATCATGAAACATGAAATAGTAACAATAATTGAAATGTAGTAAATTAGTATTTTTAATAAAGAAAACAAAAACAAAAACAAAAAACAAAAAAACAACAACAAAATGAAAAATGAGCAATTAAAAATCTTGGGTTAAAACAAAAAGTAGCATAAAAGAAATAAAATGTTAAAATGTTAACATAATACAATGTGACACAAGTTATTGGTCCGTCAGTGTAAAGCCGATGACTGGGGTAGCATAAAGAACATTTTTAATAATAAAAGCAAAAGTGGTTGTGTGGAAAGTACTTTGTTGTTCTTCATATATTTAAAAGTAAAAAAATATATAAAAAAATTGTTTAACGCAGGGCTTCTAGATTATGGTAGCCCCACTCCCATGGCTAGTGATATTCAATGTTGGGCTAGTAAATAACTACTATTGCCATGCCCGGCAGCTAGTGAATATTTGTGGTCAAATGTTGCAGTTACGTCTATTTTGTAAATATAAATATCCTGCCCACACCCAACCCCTCAAATTTTTTCCATGTCAAAGTCTGTTACACAATATTTAACTTTAACGCCAGCCTTAGGCAAACCTGTTACAACTGACAAACATTGAACAGACAGTAGAGCCAATGAAAAAAACAACAGAAAAATTTCTGGACTTGAGTAAAACCTGTGAAGCACCATCAAGCAGCAGGCAAGAACCTCCACACACACACACACACAAGACTGGAACAGGCAATGACAGCGAACAAGACCTCACACACACACAAGACTGGAAACAGGTGATGACAGTGAACAAGACCTCCACACACACACACACACAAGACTGGAACAGGCGTTGACAGTGAACAAGACCTCCACACACACACATACACACACAAGACTGGAAACAGGTGATGACAGCGAACAAGACCTCCACACACACAAGACTGGAACAGGCGTTGACAGTGAACAAGACCTCCACACACACACACACACACACAAGACTGGAAACAGGTGATGACAGTGAACAAGACCTCCACACACACACACACACAAGACTGGAAACAGGCGTTGACAGTGAACAAGACCTCCACATACACATACACAAGACTGGAAACAGGCGTTGACAGCGAACAAGACCTCCACACACACACACACAAGACTGGAAACAGGCAATGACAGCGAACAAGACCTCCACATACACATACACAAGACTGGAAACAGGCGTTGACAACGAACAAGACCTCCACACACACACACACAAGACTGGAAACTTGATGGCAGCGAACAAGACCTCCACACACACATACACACGACTGGAAACAGGCGATGACAGCGAACAAGACCTCCACACACACAAGACTGGAAACAGGCGATGACAGTGAACAAGACCTCCACACACACATACACACACAAGACTGGAAACAGGCAATGACAGTGAACAAGACCTCCACACACACACAAGACTGGAAACAGGCGATGACAGTGAACAAGACCTCCACACACACAGACACACACACACACAAGACTGGAAACAGGCAATGACAGTGAACAAGACCTCCACAAACACATACACAAGACTGGAAACAGGCGATGACAGTGAACAAGACCTCCACACACACACAAGACTGGAAACAGGCGTTGACAGTGAACAAGACCTCCACACACACACAAAAGACTGGAAACAGGTGATGACAGTGAACAAGACCTCCACACACACATACACACAAGACTGGAAACAGGCATTGACAGCGAACAAGACCTCTACACACACATGACTGGAAACAGGTGATGACAGTGAACAAGACCTCCACACACACACACACACACACACGACTGGAAACAGGCGATGAAAGTAAACAAGACCTCCACACACACAAGACTGGAAACAGGCGATGACAGCGAACAAGACCTCCACACACACACATGACTGGAAACAGGCGATGACAGTGAACAAGACCTCCACACACACACACACACACAAGACTGGAAACGTGATGGCAGCGAACAAGACCTCCACACACACATACACAAGACTGGAAACAGGCGATGACAGCGAACAAGACCTCCACACACACATACACACACAAGACTGGAAACAGGCAATGACAGTGAACAAGACCTCCACACACACACAAGACTGGAAACAGGCGATGAGTGAACAAGACCTCCACACACACAGACACACACAAGACTGGAAACAGGCAATGACAGTGAACAAGACCTCCACACACACATACACACAAGACTGGAAACAGGCATTGACAGCGAACAAGACCTCTACACACACATGACTGGAAACAGGCGATGACAGTGAACAAGACCTCCACACACACACAAGACTGAAAACAGGCGATGACAGTGAACAAGACCTCCACACACACAGACACAAGACTGGAAACAGGTGATGACAGTGAACAAGACCTCCACACACACACACACACGACTGGAAACAGGTGATGACAGTGAACAAGACCTCCACACACACACAAGACTGGAAACAGGCGATGAAAGTAAACAAGACCTCCACACACACAAGACTGGAAACAGGCGATGACAGCGAACAAGACCTCCACACACACACACATGACTGGAAACAGGCGATGACAGTGAACAAGACCTCCACACACACACAAGACTGGAAACAGGCGATGACAGCGAACAAGACCTCCACACACACACACACTGGAAACACACAAGACACACACACACAAGACACCACGATGACACGAACAAGACCTCCACACACACACACACAAGACTGGAAACAGGCGATGACAGTGAACAAGACCTCCACACACACACACACAAGACTGGAAACAGGCGATGACAGCGAACAAGACCTCCACACACACAAGACTGGAAACAGGTGATGACAGCGAACAAGACCTCCACACACACACCCAACAAGACTGGAAACAGGAAACAGGCGTTGACAGCGAACAAGACCTCTACACACACATACACACACACACAAGACTGGAAACAGGCGATGACAGTGAACAAGACCTCCACACACACACACACTAGACTGGAAACAGGCGATGAAAGTAAACAAGACCTCCACACACACAAGACTGGAAACCGGCGATGACAGCGAACAAGACCAGGCGATGAAAGTAAACAAGACACACACACACAAGACTGGAAACAGGCGATGACAGTGAACAAGACCTCCACACACACACACAAGACTGGAAACAGGCGATGACAGCGAACAAGACCTCCACACACACACACACAAGACTGGAAACAGGCGATGACAGCGAACAAGACCTCCACACACACACACAAGACTGGAAACAGGCGATGACAGCGAACAAGACCTCCACACACACAAGACTGGAAACAGGCGATGACAGCGAACAAGACCTCCACACACACACCCAACAAGACTGGAAACAGGTGATGACAGTGAACAAGACCTCCACACACACAGACACATGACTGGAAACAGGTGATGATGGCAAACAAGATCTCCACACATACAAGACTGGAAACAGGCTATGACAGTGAAAAAAAAAAAGAGTAAAGTTTGTTTTATTTAACGACGCCACTAGAGCACATTGATTTTTTTATCTTATCATCAGCTATTGGACGTCAAACATATGGTCATTCTGACACTGTTTTTAGAGGAAACCCGCTGTCGCCACATAGGCTACTCTTTTTACAACAGGCAGCAAGGGATCTTTTATTTGCACTTCCCACAGGCAGGATAGCACAAACCATGGCCTTTGTTGAACCAGTTATGGATCACTGGTCGGTGCAAGTGGTTTACACCTACCCATTGAGCCTTGCGGAGCACTCACTCGGGGTTTGGAGTCGGTATCTGGATTAAAAATCCCATGCCTCGACTGGGATCCGAACCCAGTACCTACCAGCCTGTAGACCGATGGCCTGCCACGACGCCACCGAGGCCGGTGACAGTGAACAAGACCTCCACACACAGATACACACACACATGACTGGTAACAGGCGAGGAGTGAACAAGACCTCTACACACACACAAGATTGGAAACGGTGACGACAGTGAACAAGACCTCCACAAACACACAAAACAGGCGATGACAGCGAACAAGATCTCCACACATACACACACACACACACACAAAAGACTGGTAACAGGCGATGACAGTGAACAAGACCTCCACACACACACGATTGGCAACAGGCAATGACAGTGAACAAGATCTTCACACACACGACTGGCAACAGGCGATGACAGCAGGCAGGTAGACGACAAAAGCAGGACCGAGGCCATCGACTGGGTGGCGAGAAAGAGACTCAAGACCTACTTCAATCACCTGGTCTTCATTCAACTCGCCAAGTGAGACATTGTCTTCACTCACGTCGTCCTCCAACTCCTCCAGGTGCTCCTCCATTGTCTGAGGCATCAGCTGCAGCTCCTCCTTGCTCTTGAACTCCAGTGCCAGGATGTAGAGAGGCAGCAGAATACCCATAATCACCTGCAATATATACATTTCAAATAAGATGTGCTAATTTTCTTTTTTCATAAATATTTAACCTGACCTCCCACCCGAGTGCATTAAAACAGCTGATACGAATGTAAATAATAGCCAGTGGTTTAAAGAGCTTATGCTTGCTCCAGAACTCAAGTGCCAGGATGTAGAGAGGCGGTAGAATACTCACAATAACCTGCAATATATGTATTTTAAGTTGAGTGTGTTATCAAATAAGCTATAATAATTTTTTCTCTTTTTGTAAATACTTAACCTGACCTCACACCCATGTGCATTAAAATATGTAGTCAACATTACTCTTTGACCTCAAATGCCAGGATGTAGAGAGGCAGCAGAATACCCATGATAACCTGTAACATATGGATTTCAAATAAGATGTGATCATTTTCGTTTTTGATAAATATTTAACCTGACCTCACACCCATGTGCATTAAAACATGTAGTCAACATTACTCTTTGACCTCAAATGCCAGGATGTAGAGAGGCAGCAGAATACCCATGATAACCTGTAACATATGGATTTCAAATAAGATGTGATCATTTTCGTTTTTGATAAATATTTAACCCGACCTCCCACCCATGTGCATTAAAAAAAGCCAACATTAATGTAGATTTAGATTTTACATAAATAATAGTCCTTGGTTTAAACTAATAAAGAATTTCTCCTTGAACTCAACTGCCAGGATGTTGAGGCAGCAGAATATACCTACGATAACCTGCAACATATGTAATAAATGTTGAGTGTGTTTTTAAATAAGCTGTAATCATTTTTCTCTTTTTGTAAATACTTCCCCTGACCTCTCACCCATGTGAATTAAAACAACAACATTACTCTCTTTGACCTCAAGTGCCAGGATCTAGAGAGGCGTCAGAATACCCATGATAACCTGTTAAACAGGTATTTCAAGTTTTGAAATAAGCTGTGATCAACTTTCTCTTTTCATAAATACTTAACCTGACCTTCCCACCCATGTGCATGATTAAAACAGTTGATATCAATGTCGATTTTGCTGTAGCCTAGGTCATCATGTAATAATGCCCATGTAATTAACCTCAACTCTTGCATAAGTGATACTGAGGTAGCTCAAGTGACAGCAAGCGTGGAGGATGGACCTGTCAAGTAGCTCTATACCAAAACTGAAATA
Source organism: Gigantopelta aegis (assembly GCF_016097555.1). NCBI lineage: Eukaryota > Metazoa > Mollusca > Gastropoda > Neomphalida > Peltospiridae > Gigantopelta > Gigantopelta aegis. Next base: position 39,874,774 of record NC_054700.1, on the reverse strand, counting down.
CTGCGGCTTCACCATTCATCTCATTATCATATGTTTATGTTTGTGATGTCTTTGCCTCTGTGCTATATATTTGTGGCTTTTTTACTCTTTTTTTTAAAAAACACAACCAAAAACCATGCAATTACTGTAACCTCCAATCCACATTAAGACCTATAACAAGCCAATTACTGTAACCTCCAATCCGCATTACGACCTATAACAAGCCAATTACTGTAACCTCCAATCCAAATTAAGACCTACAACAAGCCAATGACTGTAACCTTTAAACTGGTGGGGGTTTTCATGTGCAGTCCTCCAATCCACACTAAGACCTATAACAAGCCAATTACTGTAACCTCCAATCCACACTAAGACCTATAACAAGCCAATTACTGTAACCTCCAATCCACACTAAGACCTATAACAAGCCAATTACTGTAACCTCCAATCCACACTAAGACCTATAACAAGCCAATTACTGTAACCTCCAATCCACACTAAGACCTATAACAAGCCAATTACTGTAACCTCCAATCCACATTGAGACCTATAACAAGCAAACTACTGTAACCTCCAATCCACATTAACACCTATAACAAGCCAATTACTGTAACCTTTAAACTTGTGTTTTTCCTCATGCGCAGTCCTCCGATCCACAAGTCGTTGAGGAGGATCTGGCAGCAGATGTGTGCGATGAACTCACGGTGGTTGGCCGCCACGGCCAAACAGAGACACGTCTGCTTGCTGAAGTTCTTCAGCTCGTACGTCAACAGCTGCTGTGTGTAGTCATCGTCGATCTTGTAGCAGTGTTCCAGCAGCTCCAGCGCCAACACCTGGAACTCTCTACAATGAAGGAAAAAGTGAACTTTGTTTTATTTAACGACACCACTAGCGCACATTGGTGTATTATCTTATCATCGGCTATTGGACATCAAACATATGGTCATTCTGACACTGTTTTTTAGAGAGAAAAAACGCTGTCGCCACATAGACTACTCTTTTACGACAGGCAGCAAGGGATCTTTTATTTGCACTTCCCACAGGCAGGATAGCACAAACCATGGCCTTTGTTGAACCAGTTATGGATCACTGGTCGGTGCAAGTGGTTTACACCTACTCACTGAGCCTTGCGGAGCACTCACTCAGGGTTTGGAGTCGGTATCTGGATTAAAAATCCCATGCCTTGACTGGGATCCGAACCCAGTACCTACCAGCCTGTAGACCGATGGCCTAACCACGACACCTCTGAGCCCTTTGATCCAGATACTGTATATGTACAAAGGAAATGTTTTATTTAACGACACACTAATTTACATTTTATTTACATTTACACTTATTTACATTTATTTACGGTTATATGGCATCAGACATATGGTTAAGGACCACACAGATATTGAGAGGAGACCAACAGTCGCCACTTCTTTTCGATTAGCAGCAAGGGTTCTTTTATATGCACCATCCCACAGATAGGATAACACATACCACGGCCTTTGATATACCAGTCATGATGCACTGGCTGGAGCAAGAAATAGCCCAATAAGCCAACCGACGGGGATCGATCCCAGACCGACCGCGCATCAAGCAAACACGTTACCACTGGGCTAAGTCCCACTCCTTTCTGTAATAAAGAAAACATTAAAACTAAAAGGGTTAAAGCAATTTTAGTAAGTCTCATTCAAAAACATGGAAATCTCTACAAAAGAAAACAGACAAAGATGAAAGTGGGTTACCAAAAAAACTAAATCAATTAATCCTTGACCATTTTCACAAAGTTAACCAGAGAAACTGTAATCCGCCAAGGTGTTTTTTTCGACTGCAGTTTACTGATTGCCAAACCATTTGTAGGAAGATGGCTTTTTGGGGGTATCAAAATGGTTTAGCTTTGCACTTATAGTTGTAACAGTATTTGTTTAATTAACTGATTTTTCAATAATAGGTTTTTTTTTTCTATTTAACTACTGATGTCTTACACACATGTACATGCATCAAGTATCCAGTAATTGGTTAAGAACTATTTGCCATTTTCAAACAGTTCATCAGAGTTACATAAGAGACACACAAATTTGAGTGAAATATTAACACAAAATAATTATTGTCATATCTGGTTTTTATGAATCTGGACCAAGGTACCCAATTTTCATCATATTCTTTGAATTTACAGATTTTGTAAAAACAAAACCCAGATCTCAGTTTGTATTTGATCTTTTTGCTATCTAAAGGAACCCCGTATCAGCGTCTCCCTGTGATCTGATACCTGGCGTAAGATCTGAACTCGTCAGACAGCTCTATTTCAAGGTCGTCTTGATCCGCTTCATGTGCCATTGCCTTGTACAGCTTGCACGCCATCAGAGCCTGAGGAAACAAAATTTTTTTTTTAAATTAATTCTCTCAGATTAATCTTTTAGTTAAGGTCTAACTAAATTTTGTTTTGTTTTGTTTTTGTTTAACGACACCACTGGAGCACATTGATTAATGAATCATCGGCTATTGGATGTCAAACATTTGGTAATTCTGACTTGTAGTCATCAGAGGACATCTGCTACATTTTTCCATTAGCAGCAAGGGATCTTTTATATGCACCTTCCCACAGACAGGATAACACATACCACGGCCTTTGACCAGTTGTGCTGCACTGGTTGGAACAAGAAAAAACCACAATCAGTTGAATGGATCCACCGAGGTGGTTTGATCCTCAATGGACTGAGCTAAATCCCGCCCCTTTAAGGTCTAACTGGTGACAATGGTTGTAGTTTTGACAATTATTTTTTCCCAGAATCCTGCTGAAATAGCAGTCTGTTCAGTTTAGATTTCAAGTCGCATAATTTGTGACAATACTTTTAAGAATGCTGGTCAACTCGCCTCAAAATCAACTCACACCCTACCAACTGGCCCCAAACTTTCCTGTTTGTAAATAATTGTGACAAAATTAAAAATGGACCTCTACAACTTTGGTGTCATTTTATTTATTAATATGACAGTGAAACTCCGCTATTAAGACCTCTTATTAAATGGTTTTATATTGGGGAAGATCCTCATATCGGATAAATAATCTATTACAATGAACTGTCAAACCTATTCAGACAAGGCTTTTGGACTCTGACTGGTGTGCATATTCAATAACATTTAATGCACATTATTGCTTAAAATATTGGTATATTAATTAAGAAACTGGAAATGATATGAGTTGACTAAACAGTGTGGGGCAAGTTAACCAAACATTGGGGTGAATTGGTAGGGGGCAAGTTGGTTTTGGGGAGAGTTGGTAGGGGGCGATTTGGCTTTGGGAAGAGTTGACCTGCTCCCACTTTTAAGGGCGATGCCACACAATACGAGTGCCTCATACGAGAATAGCCGATTGTGACAAGACAACATTATGAGTTCATCAGCTGCCATGACACTTGTGTTGTGTGGTGTTACCTTAAAGTAATTAAAAAAAATTTGTTGAGTTTCAGACCTAAAATCTAACATACGGAGAACATGTGTCACAATAACAACAGTAGGCTTACTTCAGAAAAGACATTTAACGACTCCACTAGAGCACACTCATTTATGAATTATCGGCTATTCATGTTTCCACAGGTGTCAATCACTTTGGGACTTCAACCAATCAAAGCGCGCTATTTCCACACACCCATAATGCTTTATTTCCGTCCGCCATATTGTCCCACAAGCGGTGTTTTTATGTTGATAATTGTTTAGTTCAGTTGTTCAGTAAGCGCTAATATTTCCTTTGTTAGAAGGCATTATTCATAGGCACAATGGTGAAGCGATGTGCTTGGGGGACATGCAAATCGGATGAACGGTACAAAAGTGGACAGCATTTGACATTTATACCATTTCCGAAGCTGAAAATGCAACGAGAAAAATGTTTAAAATGGATTCAACTATGCGGACGACCACACTCTCAACTAAATGTTGATAACATAAACAAGCACAAGTATATTTGTTCAAAGGTGAGTGTAGCTGTGCATGAAATTATCTCATTTTTATTTATTTCATAGTTATTTATTTATTTAAAATTCAAATTTAAACAGACAGAAGTAGAAAACTAAGAAATGTAAATTTAAATATGGCATTATCATAAGGAATGGTAATGCATGCGAGTCATTCAAAGTATTCTTACATTCGTTGTAATTTTACTCATTTGTAGTTTAGGATCAAATCCACTCGATGGACCAATTTTCTGAAAAAAATTTCTTCTTCAGTTCTAGGCAGTGCACTACCACTGGTATACCAAAGGCCGTGGTATGTACTCTCCTGTCTATGTGAAAGTGCATATAAAAGATCCCTTGCTACATGATAAAATGTAGAGGGCTTCCTCTGACAAACATATCAAAATGACCGTATATTTCACGTCTAATAACCGATGATTAGTAAACGATGTGTTCTAGTGGCATCGTTAAATAAAACAAATGTTACTCTCTTTTTTTTTCCTGTAGTTCAAGAATATTTTAAGTGCATATCATATATATCACCATTCTAAAACATGATTTGAAGATGCATAATATGAAATGAAATTATACAGCCATGCTTTATTTAATTTTTTCACCATTTGTAGCTTACCTTGTTAGATTTTGCATTTTGATATCTGAAAATATTTTCTTTTACAGCATTTTGTTGGAGAAAGAGGCCCAACAGAGATACACCCTGATCCAGTAGCTGCAGATGGGAGTCGATCAACACCGTCAAGGCCCCCACCAAAGAAACGGCGATTACAGGAGATCTCAATCGAAAGTAATACAGAGTAGGTAACCCCATTTAAAGCAAGTTCAAGTACATGACTTTTAAGTCACAATTTCTCAGGCTTTGTCTTCAAATACCTTGGGTGTTGTTTTCATACTGCTTTTTAATATGTGTTAAAGATAATTTGCAGTCATTGGCTGAACAAATTTATTTATTGTGATTTTCACATACAAGATTAATAACAAGAAAATGCAAAATACATTCAGAGCTTCTAGAATTTTCATAAAATCCAGTAGCCATGGGATCAGTGATTTTTTAAATTTACTACCCATAATTAAAAAATCACTAGCCCAACTTTAGTTTAATTTTACTAATTAATAGTAATAATCGGATTTGTCACCTAAAGAGTGAGGTAGAGCTTAAAACATTAACATTGGGGTAGGGGTGGAGGCAGGATAGTCATATTTACAAAATAGACTTGACTAACATTTAACCAAATATTTTTACTAACAGTTGGGCATGGCAGTAGCAGTTATTGACTAGCCCAGCATTCAATATCATTAGCCATGGAGGTAGGGCTGCCACAATCTACAAGCCCTGACATTAATTGATTACATTCTCATGATTTCAGTGCCACCAGACCCGATGACTATGAAAATGCTTCACCTACAGAAATCCATAAAGATGAAAGTACTCAAACTGATGAAAACTGTAAGTTCAAGTGTTCAATGCATTAATTACACATTTATGTGTAGTAATAATGTGTTGTGTAAATTATTTACACAAAAATGAAACCTAACCCACAACATATATACACACCTGTATATTCAATATACACCTGAACTACTTGTTTTTTTCTATTTCGGCTAGATGGGGTTTTGCATATTTCATGTAAAACAAAGATAATTTTTGTAACATGTTTTGCATATGGTCAATATTCGGATAAATCCGCCGAACATGCAAGTCTTTATTGGTATAAACTACAAAGTCACAAAACTTTGAGCCAGTTACCATCAGCTGTCCTTGAACCTGGTCATAGTATTGATGATTCTGAGGCAAAATAATTGAATTGCCTTCCCTTTTCAAAATAAATTTTTTAAGTTCATCAACTGCTTGATTAACTGTATGGTCTCTTGCAGTATATGGGCACTTGACCTCAATTATGCCACAATCATTGTTATCACATACTTTACCATCTGGGCTGGCACCTAAAAACAAAAATCTTTATTTACCACCAGTCCACATTCATGTATGTGTCTTGTATGATACAGTTCAAGATACTTGGCTTTTGCTTTTGGTTCATTTCTTCTGCCATATTCCAAGGGAGCAGCTGATATTTCTTTGGTGTTAAATATATTCTCCAAGAATTTTGAAGATGGCACAGACTTGAGTTGTAAAACTTTCCCAAAATTTGACGCTGTTATTCATTTGGCCCTTGATGTTTTCCATAACTGGCAGCTTGCCTGTCCCTATGTCTGGCTTTCCATTTTTTCTGCATCAACCAGGGCAAAGTCTTTATTTAAGCAAAGATATTCATCTGTTAACTTCACGTGTGCTGTTTTTGGAAATAGTGTATTGCCGCATCCAGTTCCCACAGAGGCTTCTATATGTTTTAAGTTTCTTGTCTAAAATATAACACAAAATATTTTGTTAAGTACATTGAATGTGTCTTTTTTCATTCATATCTTTTCAGGGGTTTCTCCACTTGATCTCCTGGTACATAGTGCAGAGAGTCACAAACTTGGAAAACATTTAGAAGAGACAACAATGCAAAATGATGAATTGCACTCCTTGATTTTCTTGCACCAAGTGATGATTGCATTTCTTACAGAAAAAGTAGGCGTGACATTAGAAGGCTTGCCCTGAAAGATTGTCTTTTTCTATGTTTGTGTAGATTGAGGCATAATTTTGGCCTAAAAGACATATCCATGCGATTTGGACTTTCATTGCAATCTTCGAGTGACATTTTTAATGCATGGATTGAACACATGTATTTCAAATTTGGACAGTTAAATATTTGGCCACACAGGGATATAATAATTAACAATATGCCTGCTGACTACAAAAAGGAATTTCCCACAAGTCTGACTATCATTGATGGCACAGAAATTAAAACACAATCTCCTTGTGCTCTGGCTCTACAAAGTCAAATGTACAGTGACTACAAATCAAGCACTACCTTAAAGTGTCTTATTGGTTGTGATCCATGTGGATCATTGATGTTTGTTTCTGAACTGTTTACTGGGTCTGTATCAGACAAAGAAATTACAACAAACAGTGGGTTTTATGATTTACTGAAAACTCTACTTGAAAGGGGTTATTTACTGGAAGGAGATGCTGTCATGGCAGACAAAGGATTCACCAATGGGAACGAATTAGAAAAGCTAGGATTAAAATTAAATATACCACCATTTGCTTCATCTGATTCACAGATGTCCCCAGGAGATACAGAACTGACACAAAAAATTGCAAAACATCGAATTCACATTGAAAGAGTAATTTCCAAAATAAAAAATTACAGAATTGTCTTTCATACAATCCCAACTTCGCTCTTCCAAAACATAAACCAGATTTGGGCAGTTTGTTGCTTTTTGACATTGTTTCAAGATACATTTGTTAGGGATAAATGAAATTGGAAAACAGAAAGAAAGTTTTTTACCTGATATGATAACAGTGAGCCAACAGGTACTTTCCCAAAAAGTGTATCCACTGTAGGTCCATCTTCTGATAAAATATACCCCAGTGGCGTTCCATCGAGTTGTCTCAGTTTTTTAACATCAGAAGACTCAACAAGAGGAAGTCTGAAGTGTAAAGAATTAGTACATGTGTTGCATAACCGTATGCTAAGCTGTATACTAACTAAAAACAAGCAAATAAAACAAAGTTTACAACAATTTATGATGCATTAGCACCTGCTACATTTTACAGAAAATATTGTAAGACCTGTTCTAAAGATGATGATTATTATATCTACCTACAGATGTAGTAAAACATTGTTTATAGGTTCCTTGGAAATCCCCCCAATTGCAATCCAAATAAAAATAATCTAAGTCTATCTTGCCAGTTTTCCAACTTATAAGGTGTAGTATTTACTTGTTAAAAAGGAATTGTAACATTGTTGTTATTAAGATGTATTCATATTGCAGAGGTATTTATGTGCATAATAATTTCGTATTGTTAGCGGCACAATACTTTTAAAGTATCATACTACATTCCAGTTAATTATTAAATATTAATTTCACAACAACATGAAATTAGTTTATGCAAAATATAATCAATTCTGTGTTTTATTATATTGATTAAAATATACATGTACATTTTATATTCAGTTTATTGTTTATTATTTATTTCTCTACAGTTTCAGAGATTATTATAGACTTTTAAATGCAACTTTACAATACGCAAGGAAGTTGCAGAACATACTGAAATATTCCAGAAATACAATAAAAATCTCAATGAAGTGATGCTAATTTCAAAATGAATCGATATAATTACAATAGGTATACCACCTATAGTATCAAAGAACAAATCAACATTATAAGTCTTACTTCTTCTGTGTGTTCAACTGACACAATACAGGCTTTCGTTTTCTGACTTCTGCTGTGGGTCTTTCCACCACAACATGGCTCATTGGTATTGGCTTTATTTTCATCCCTCTTAGATGGCCCCACTGTCTTGGAATGCTCGTACAACTCTGCTGTTCTGGGACTGATGTTAAATTGTGCAGCTTGAATCCTTGTAAGGTTTTTAAGAGCCCAATAATGTGTGAGCAGTGGCCACTTAGCATGGAAGTACAAAAAGAAATTTGTTTGTATTCATGAACACCTGTTGTTTTCAAATAATAGTAATACACAGTTGATATTTAGCTATATACAAATTACCTATTATAAATATGAATAATATACATACCCACACACATCCCACGAACAGAAAAAAAAAAAAAAAATGTTTTATTTAATGATGCACTCAACACATTTTATTTACGGTTATATGGTGTCAGACATGGTTAAGGACTACACTGTATTGAGAGAGAAAACCCACTGTTGCCACTTCATGGGCTACTATTTTTTATTAGCAGCACCATCCCACAGACAGGGTAGTAAATACCAGTCATGGTGCCCTGGCTGGAACGAGAAATGGCCCAATGGGCCCACAGACGGGGCACATGAACAGTGTTAAAAAAAAGAAAAAAAGACACTGTGTGTGTGTGATGCATATGACCGAAATTGGTTGTGAGGTGAATTCAAACTGAACAGTTGGGCGATCTATTGTAAATGTTCAAATATTATTACAAAGTCTTGACACGTGTGTGTCATTTGTTATATTCCGGTTTGTTACTTTTCTTTTTGCTTTGCACTAAAATAAACTATGCTGCAATATTAGTTTAATACCAAAATATACTCACCCAGCTTTACAGGAGCAGTTAGCCTCTGACAGCTGTTTCGTCTCCAAGCAAACTTGAATATGGAGTTTGTGTGCCGAGTCGTTTTTCCTCATGGAATGCCAGCATCTCGCATTTACTTTCGGTTGATTTTCGTCGGAAATTTTTATATCGTGGATGTAGCCTTGCGTAAAATAATTCAAACCTTTCTCTTGTGCTTTTCTGGAAAGGCGCGAACTCTCAGGAAGATATAAAACAGACACATCATCTAGGCAGGCAGTCTGCTACGGATTCCGCCATTTTGGATGTTAGCTTGTGGGACGTAGTAACAGTAACTAAGGGGGCGTGGCTTACAGAGTAATTGTGGAAACATGAATTGGATGTCAAACATTTGGCAATTTTTTCATACAGTCTTGGAGACGAAACCCACTACAGTTTTCCATTAGTAGAAAAGGATCTTTTATATGCTCCATCCCACAGACAATAGCATATACCAGAGCCTTTGATATACCAGTTGTGGAGCACTGGATGGCATGACAAATAGCCCAATGGACAGAGATCTACCCTAGCACGACAGCACACCAGACAAGCACTTTACCACTGGGCTTCACCATCCTCTCTTAGAGAGGAAACCCACTACATTTTTCCATTAGTAGTAAGTGCTCTTTTACATGCACCATCCCAGACAGGACAGCACATACCATGTCCTTTGATATACCAGTCTTAACACTTAATAACAAAAAGTGATTACCTTGGCCATGGCCTCTTCCCCATGCTGCCACATGAAGAGCGCCATCTTCTGGCGCTTCAAGAGCACGGACCAGATCATGAGGTCGTGGAAGGGATACGGGAACAGCTCCTCAACCGGCTTCACATTCAGCAGGTGCGGTATCGATGTCACGATGTTGCCCACCGACGCACCCTGCCGAAATAACGGTAATCGGGGTCAATAAGCTTAATCTGTGTAAATAAGCTTAATCTGAGTAAGTAATATTAACCTGAGTAAGTAATATTAACCTGAGTAATTAATATTGAACTGAGTAATTAATATTAATCTGAGTAATTAATATTAACCTGAGTAATTAATATCAATCTGAGTAATTAATGTTGAACTGAGTAATTAATATTAACCTGAGTAATTAATATTAATCTGAGTAATTAATATTAACCTGAGTTATTAATGTTTAACTGAGTAATTAATGTTTAACTGAGTAAGTAATATTAACCTGAGTAATTAATATTAATCTGAGTAATTAATGTTTAACTGAGTAATTAATATTAACCTGAGTAATTAATATTAATCTGAGTAATTAATGTTTAAATGAGTAAGTAATATTAACCTGAGTGATTAATATTAATCTGAGTAATTAATGTTAATCCTCTATATAATAATGTCAAAGATATTTTTTGAATATAAAATCTAACTGCACTGCATTTGTTAAATTCTATTTAATAATGCATTATGTGACTTGATATTTTTGTTTTACAGAATAAACTATTTTAAAACTGAAGGTAACTTAAAGTTCAGTTTAGTTTTTACATACATGTAGGTAACCGGTTGTTCAGTCAGGTGATTTATCTTTACATAACCAGCAGACGTCTAAACAAAATGACCCACTTCAATGCCTGGTAGTCATTTAGAAGCCCCAACAGGTCCAATGAAGGCAATACTTCCTGTGACCTATTTTAACTTAAGCAAGTACACTACAAAACACTGGGCTACGTACCTGTAGTCCTCCCCCCACCCCACCCCCACCCTGAAATGTTGATATTGTAAAGTTTATATTATTATTAAAATAGTGAATCTGGACTAAACTGTTCTAAGATACTTAATTTACTTAGTTACAAAATGTGTTAAGCAACAATTTTGAACATGCTAATTTTCTAGTTACTTGCAGTTCAATTTCCTTTGTAGAAATGAAAAAAAAATATTTTAAAAATTTAAATTAAAAAAGGAAGACTATTTTTTATTTTTAAAATGTAAAATTAAAAAAAGAAAATTAAAAAAAAATATATAAAGGCTTACTATAATTTTATATCAGACACAGGTGTGGATTCAGGCAGGGGCCCAAGCCCCCCCCCCCCCCCCCCCCCCCCCCCCATTTTTGGTCAAATATTGTATATTACATAATACACAAAAAATGCACAACTTATCCCATCCACCTGTCAAGCACTTTTAAATTCTGTTTTAAAAACAAAAACAGGTTTTGGGCCCCCTCTATAAAAAATCCTGGATCCTCACCGGAGACAGATATACTTGCCTAGATACAAAAACAGCACTTGGTAACGTAGAAAAAAAAAGAAAAAAAAAAGGACTATATATCTAAGATAATATAAACATGTACAAGAAAACCAGATGTTGTGGCCACCATTCAGACATAAACCATTAATATCTAGATTTTGCTGTTTTACTTGAAAATAATGCCAAGAAAAGAGTCTTCTTGTGTATGACCTCAATAAACTGGTATTCCTGAACATGTGCTTTGGTAGTAATAAAAGGTACCGTGCTTCTATGTTAGTCTTAGAAATCAAAGTCTGCTACGAAGCTACAGCTATCATCATATTAACTATTAAAAAAGCCATATTACTTGTAAGTGATTTACATGTAGCTACACAGTATTATGTGATTATAATTATATATTTAAAAATTATATTTGCATATACAGTAGAATCTCATTGGCTCAAACGCCCTACGGTCGAACCTACCGGTATTCTCGAACCAAGAACAAAGTCCCGATTTTTCTCTCTATTAAACCCATTTATTTTGGTGCTGATTGGTCGAATACCCCTGGGGTCTAACAGAAGCTTTCTCTCGAACCAGTTTATTAGTCTGAACTGTAAAATTAAACATATTTAGCTCGAACGGCTACGTTTATCCGAAGAAATATAGAAAAATAATTTATGTATAATTTTTTCGTCAACCCTTTCATGCTTATTGTGTTGTTTATTTAGCACCTGTCGTTAATTATCTTGCAATTATAATGCGGTAATCGTTAGATGAATGAACCTTGCAAGTAACACCAATCAATTCATGAGTCAATCAGATCATCTCGCCCAAGCCGGTTTTACGGAAACATGTGAGGTTGTCCGATTGATTTTTGTGTTACAGAAGCACCTGACAACGGCTGAATGCATGGTTCGAACTACCCGATGGGTCGAACAGACTTTGATGCACCGACAGTGTTCGAGCCAATGAGATTCTACTGTATTATGAAAATAAAATATAGCTATACTCTCACACAATGCATGTACAAGCACACACATACATGTACATGAAGACAATCTTCATACATAAATTATAATAAGTTTACATGATAATACATGTAGATCCTGTTATGTATTGTGGAAGAAATAGGTCACACTAATTGCAGTGTCTTTTTACAACAACATACCAGAGCTCTTCTTACAAGCTATTTTATGGTACATGCTCATGTAATATCTTTATTTAGTTATGTCCGATGAAAATAATGAACTAGTAGATAACATTTCATTTAAAAATCATACATAGTTTAATTATTCTGATGTGGTAGAGAAAAGCCATTTTACCTGTGGCTAAGGTTTAAATATTTGCAGTGAAATGAAAATATTACAATTATAGCAATGATTAGAAGCACAGAGCAATCTGAAGATTTAATTAATTATGAAGGTAGACACAGGAATAAAGATTTTAAAGGAAAGGACTATTTTGTTCAAAGACACCTCGAAATATTTTAAACTACAGATATTTACTGATTCATTTTCTAATGTGAAAAAGGAAAGTAGCTATCAAGCTATTCTTACAAAAAAATATACATTACACATGTATATGCACTTTCCAGTTCATTTAATTTTTATACATTTTCATGCTCGCATCCAATTAAGGTTCAAGCATGCTGTCCTCTGCTATTTTGGGCTATCTGTCCAGGTCAGTGGGTTAGTGGTTAGTGAGAGAGAAATCAGTATAGTAGTGGCCTTACACCTACATGTACCACTGAGTTCTTAAGCTCACTCTGGATGAGAGTCAGAACTGGGATGTGTACCCAGTACCTACCAGCCTTACATGCAAGACCTATGCTTTAACCATTACACGGGGGAACATTTTGTTCAGTATCACATCGTGATTTGCTACGCAAGTTTCAGAGATCTCTACTCAATTTTAAAACATTACACAGTAGTTGATAATCAATTTTCAATTGACTAAAAATACTGCTCATCACAATTTTGAAAATAAATTGTTCCCTTACACCATTACGAGGCAATGGTTGGGAAAATGAAGAAAAAAGAGAGATAGTTTTATGAAGGGTGAAAGATCCAACAAGCCAAACAACATCAGGTGAGTGCTCTACTTCTGAGCTACATTCCACCTAAAGAAATGGCAGCATTTAGGAATTTAAGTGAACGATTACATTTTTAATATTCGTGCTTCCATTTCTACACACCACATATTTGTCAGTTGAAGAACAATTCAAAAGTTTAACATGCTATTTCAAGTGATTATCAAGAACATTTTTACTATTCTAAGCATCAAAAATTAAGTAAAATAATACATGTGTATAGAACAAAAGGAGAAAAGATGATTTAAAATGAAAAACCATTACCAATAATTAATAAATATGACAAAAAGAAGTAAATGTATGTACATGTATATATCAGAGCTGAAGAAATGGCCACTTATATGCCAGTTTGTGACAAGTTCTGCTCATGCAGACCAAAATAAATGTATTAATTGAAAATGCCAGTTACAAATACCCTTATGCCGATTCTGAAAGTGTTTGTCATTCTTGATCTTGCCAAAACTACTCGGATATTGTACATTTTGTCAATGCTGCTGTGATTAAACAAACAAAAACCACCCCAAGACAACACCAAATTCAATTAAACAAATTTAAATACAAAATACATGTATGTAAATGGGAATAAGGTACATTCAAATATTACCTAAAAACGTAACAGGCAACACAGTACCAGTAATTCAATTACATGTGAAATGTGGTATATATTTAAAATAAAATAACTACAGTACTAGTAAGTAGATTATAAAACTATAGTCCGTCCCATCCTTTTATAAAAATGTTTTTAGTAAATAATTTTTGTTTGATTTGACGTAAGGAAAAAAGTAAGTGTTTTGGAAAAAAGAAAAAAGAAGACAGTTTCGGTTTAGAAATAAATAAAACTGTAATACATATCATAGTGAGAAAGAAAAAAAATACTTACAGCATTATGGCTGCCATTTTGGTTTATGAAATGGTAGAGACTGTCTTTTTTGGTATTTCCAAAACCCTTTTACTTTTTTTCGTATGTCAAACCAAACCAAAATTATTTACAAAAAACATTTTATAAAAGGATGAGACGGACTATAGTTATGTTTTGTCTCTCTCTTTTTTTGAGAAATCTGAAAACATGAAGATTTTTTTTTACAAATTATATGTCTTTATACTGATTACAATGAATATATTATAAATACATTTTATGCAATATATTATAAATCTAATAAATATCTTTTCAATTTTATTTTGTTTTGTGGAGCTCAAGGTTAGAAAGTCATGAAATGTAGGAAGGACAAAATGGCAATTTCTACATCCAGCCCTGACATATACAGTGTTACATGTGTTAACATGCCTAATGCAACATGCACAGAATATATAGCAAAGTGACGCCAGTGATAGCCATACCTCTTGTTCAGGAAGCTATAAAAAGCAAAGTAGAAACCGACATCAGTAATCCATGCTTATCAATGTAGACAGTCAAGATTGCAAACAAGTTTCTTTTCAAGCTCATGATTATTGCTAACTATTGTGTGACATGGTTAAAACATTATAGCAATAGAAAACTATCTAATTTAAAAGATGATGAAAACAAGAAAAGAAACCAGTGGTAGATCAGAAAATCCATTGGGGGTGGGGTGGGGTGGGGGGTGCAATGACACAAACATTCCTGGGGGCATTTCTAGGATTCTCCAAAGTTAAAAAAACAAAAAAACAAAAAAACAATTTCATCAATAAGATGCATGTTGTATATAAGGATGTGATACACATTTGAAAATAAAAGCTGAAATCATCTCACAGAGAACATTTTGATTAGTATGGCGTCACAATTTGCTAAACAGATTTTTGAGATCGCTTCACAATTTTAAAACATTAATCAGTTGTACCGGCCTCAGTGGCATCGTGGCAGGCCATCGGTCTACAGGCTGGTAGGTACTGGGTTCGGATCCCAGTCGAGGCATGGGATTTTTAATCCAGATACCAACTCCAAACCCTGAGTGAGTGCTCCGCAAGGCTCAATGGGTAGGTGTAAACTACTTGCACCGACCAGTGATCCATAACTGGTTCAACAAATTCCATGGTTTGTGCTATCCTGCCTGTGGGAAGCGCAAATAAAATATCACTTGCTGCCTGTCGTAAAAAAGAGTAGCCTATGTGGCGACAGCGGGTTTCCTCTAAAAAACAGTGTCAGAATGACCATATGTTTGACGTCCAATAGCCGATGATAAGATAAAAAATCAATGTGCTCTAGTGGCGTCGTAAAATAAAACACACTTTTTTAATCGGTTGTTGCTAATAAATTGTTAATGGACTACAAATGTTGCTAATCAAAATTTTGAAAACAAAATGTTCCCTAGCTGTCTTTAAAAACTCTATACCATAAAGCCATTATAAACTAAATAAAATATTTTCTCCCTGTCTGCCCAGAGATTAAAGACTCATCCTCTGGTTTTATATTGGCCCCCTAGAAATATCTGTTATACATGTATCTTGAAAATAAATTTAAAATTGAATTCCCTAGCCTTAGTTCAAAAACATTTTTTTAATGAGAACCTAGCATTTAATTTATAATGGCCTAAAGGTCATTTTAAAATTAGTCTACAAGTCCTTTATAAAAAAAAATATTTTTAAAATACTCGGGTAATAATTTAGGCAAAAAAAAAAAAATAGAAGAAAAAAAGGTAAAATCAGATAAAAAGCTGAAAACTCACATCCATGTATATAATAAAACAATTTTTTTTATAAATAAATCAAACATCCATGTACCCGTATATATTTTAAAAAATATAAATAAATAAATCAAATAAATCAAAAACAATATGATAATAATAATTCTTTTGCAATTTGTTGCGAATGATAATGGGGTCTCAAATTAACTTTTAAACATGTTAGTCACAAGACGATTGTTTTAGCAGTCTTAACTGTCTACACTATCAAGTATCGTGTGGTGACAAACATTCTTGGTCATGTATAAACACAACAACAATATGACCAACAAGACATTTCATGAGAGGAACAGATCCAAAACAAATGTTACAAGTGAAGAGAATCGGTCACCGGCTTCCAAAATGATATACTCTGACAAACGTCTTTTCATAAATATTACTGTACAGGAACAATTAATACACAATTCAGGGTATTACAGTCAAACTGGTCTAAACTGGACCCTGAACAAACCAGAATCCTGCCAAAAGCGACCTACTTACATGGTCTAGAAATTAATAAAACTAAAATAAAATCTAACCACCAGATACTGTCTAAATCAAATAAATACTAGGTCACCTTCTATACAAATGTTATGAAGCATACTATTACAATTTTTAATTTATACAGAATTTATATATATAACAAAACTAGATGAGGACTCGACAAAAAAAAAAAAAAAGCAAAAACAACACACAAAAAACATTTAAGGTTTTTGGTGAATTTGCCATGAATATTTTATGAAATTAAAATTTTACAATTTAAACCCTGCTAATTATAAATTTACATTTCAATTTTCTTGGTAAAGGGACATTAAAGCCATCAATTACATGGTGACCTACAGATGTGAAATGGATTGCTCATGACCGATTCCCCTGAGGCAAACGTATGGCACAAAGGTCGGAATATATCAGAGGACACATTTTGAACAGGATCAACCAACAAAGAATATCATTGTCTTTCTGTATGGTAAAAAGAAACATCAGTGTCTAAAACTGCATATGCATGCTCTTACCAAATAAAAGGGTGGGAGTAATATATATATATATATATATTTCAACACATAATTAACAGTAATTCTAATTGTCTCGCCTACCATAAACTTATTATGTGTTGCTCATAGTTCCATCCATAAATGCTCATCTCAATGTACGTTTAAAATAAATATATTAACATGCACCGAGATAAAGATACAGTTACAGAAATGCGACTATAAAGCAAGTTTCATTGGTTTAAGATTTTTAGTTTGTAAAGACATGAAGCCAAAAGCAAAATCTATAACTGTTGGAGCTAAATGCTAACTACTAATGCTGATACCGATGCTGATGCCAGAAAAGAATATTAATATCTCGCCTTTCGCTTCATCTTCATCAACGCGAAACAAAAACATGGCTCAAGGTGGGTATTAAACATGGATAATTTGTAACTTTCATCAAGTGAGTTACAGATGAAAGCTGTTTAAGCATCAAAATTATTTAGTATATTTAATATTCATAACAGTGTTTCTGCCAGAAATAAATATTTGGGTATGGCACTATGGAACTGAATGCAACCAAAGTCAACAGGGGGTATGGGGGGCCTCCGTCAGAAAGAAAATGGGTTAAATTTAGGGTTAGGGTTAAGAAAATCATA
The DNA here is from genome assembly GCF_016097555.1 of Gigantopelta aegis. Lineage (NCBI taxonomy): Eukaryota > Metazoa > Mollusca > Gastropoda > Neomphalida > Peltospiridae > Gigantopelta > Gigantopelta aegis. The sequence goes on along the minus strand of NC_054700.1, from coordinate 39,857,152 downwards.
CGGTAATGATAAGAGTCGTTAATTTTGTCAAAAGGTTAACTTTAAAAAATTAATTCTGCAAACAATAGGGTATGGCGCCATACTCGTTTTACCCTGTGACAAAAACCCTGCATACCAAGTGGATGAAACTGAGTTCCATAACTTGCGGGGTTGTTTTTATGGGGCTGGTTACATTAACCTTGACCTTGGTTTGTACAAATAATTTATGTGCATCCAAAGATTTAACAGTCATGAAGAAAGTTAAAGTTTGTTTTGTTTAACGACACCAATAGAGCACACTGATTTATTAATCATTGGCTATTGGATTTCAAACATTTGGTAATTTTGACATATAGTCTTAGAGAAGAAACCCTCTATATTTTTCCATTAGTAGCAAGGAATTTTTTATATGCACCATCCCACAGACAGGATAGAACATACCACAGCCTTTCATATACCAGTCGTGATGCACTGGCTGGAACGAGAAATCGCCTAATGGGCCAGTCAGGAAGAATGCAATGTAACATTTAAGTCAAATACTTCACAAACAGAGGATCAAATGGGTTAACAGACGATACTACACATTCACCATTATACACGCACCAAAAGAGAGAGACAAAGAGAGAAATTCCAAAATACCTCACCCAAACACTTAACTGCAACAAATAACTGTGAAACAAAAAAACCCTATTTCAAAGTTAACATAAAAGGAACTGCACTTTCTGTTCCGACTGCCGAGACTTACATGGTTTTTGATGGCGTGGTATTTTTGGCGGAACCTCTTGCGGCAGTAGGACGACCGGAATGCCCCCGCCATCAGATGCTGTACAACCAGGCCCACGTCGGGCAGTGTATAGCTGTAGCGGGACGGCACGTGCTGTGTAATATATATATTTTAAAACACCTCAGTACATTCATTTATTCAGTGGCTATTAGAAAACAGAAATATTTGACAACACTTGAATATGCAGGTACCGTATTTTCCCATTTATTATGCGCACTTTTTTTCCAAAAAATACAGGTTAAAAATGGGGATGCGCATTATAGATAATAATAGAAAAAAAAATCTTTTAAAAATGTCCAGCCATCACCCATAAAAAACGTTGATCGGTAGTTTACAGGTTATTGACAGTGTTCATTACAATGAAACGCCAAAACACCCTTAAAAATCGGTTTTCACCTGTGATGGTTGTAATAAACGTAAAATAAATGTATAAAAGCATCCATACCTCGCCAAAAAGTGCACAAAAATAGACCGTAAATATTTTTTATACACTGGTGTGCATAATTCATGGGAAAATATGGTAGTAGAATTTTTTTTTATTTAACACCTCAGAACATAGACCCTAGTTTCAACCCATGAAAATTAACACTAAGTTTGGTTAATCTACAAACATAACACAAAACATAAAACATCTGTATAAAATGGAAATAAAGTGAAACGAGAGTGTGTGATGTTGAAAATGGAACATACCCTTTGGAAATAGATGACAGCTCACCCTTACTTCTCAGAGGTTAGTGCAATTTTAGAATTAAAAAACACTAGGCTCACACGTTCATTCAACTTTCTCATCAATCACCCTCTGCCTACCATTTTCATTATCTTAATATAAAAAACTTTCCAATTTCTCCCACAATTTCAATAGCTACAAAAGACGAGCACCTGTTGCAGTTGGAGAGACCAGGACACTACAGAAGTTGAAAGACAGGAATTTCTAGATCGGGAAGAAATGAGATGGAATTCAAAGGAGTAAAAGGTAAGGGGTCAGTGGAATAAATAAAAAATTTTTTAATAATAATAAAATAATAAAAAAATTGGGTTAAAATGTTGATAATGTCTTAATTTCAATGATCAAAAATGGCTCCAACAGTAAAACCGATGCAGTAGCATTTGAAAACATTTTCACTTTAGTGAATATGTTTTTGTGCCATTTTTAGCAGACATACGGCAATAATTTGGTTACAAATAAAGTGTTATCTAAATCCACATTTCAAACATCTATTTAGGTCTTCAGTTAAATTAAGAAGCATAACTTATTTTACCCATTAGTCTTTGAGACAAACTAACCTTTCTAACATCTCTCACAAGATATCGGAGTGTATTTGTCGGCCCTCGTCTCTATAAAAAAGAAAGAAAAAAAAAGAGAAGTTAATAACAGTACAAATAGATTTAATCAGAAAATAATCTTAATTACATATAACACCCATGTTCAAAGTTCAACATAGTCTGAATTATCACTAAATAGTTCAGGAAAGTATTCAAGACATTTTGTTGGCAGACCATTCTAACCTAATCCTAAATTTAGTGCAATACTAAAACAATCTGTGTTTGTTTCAGGCATGTGATGGTAAGGAGCATGTGCATGTTAGTGTAACACTAAGATTATCTAAGCGTGTTGTAGAGTCCCTCAAGGAGTGCGATGGTAAAGAATGTGTGCACGTTAGTGTAACACTAAGATTATCTAAGCGTGTTGTAGAGTCCCTCAAGGAGTGCGATGGTAAAGAATGTGTGCACGTTAGTGTAACACTAAGATTATCTAAGCGTGTTGTAGAGTCCCTCAAGGAGTGCGATGGTAAGGAGCATGTGCATGTTAGTGTAACACTAAGATTATCTAAGCGTGTTGTAGAGTCCCTCAAGGAGAGCAATGGTAAAGAATGTGTGCACGTTAGTGTAACACTAAGATTATCTAAGCGTGTTGTAGAGTCCCTCAAGGAGTGCGATGGTAAGGAGCATGTGCATGTTAGTGTAACACTAAGATTATCTAAGCGTGTTGTAGAGTCCCTCAAGGAGAGCAATGGTAAGGAATGTGTGCACGTTAGTGTAACACTAAGATTATCTAAGCGTGTTGTAGAGTCCCTCAAGGAGTGCGATGGTAAAGAATGTGTGCACGTTAGTGTAACACTAAGATTATCTAAGCGTGTTGTAGAGTCCCTCAAGGAGAGCGATGGTAAAGAATGTGTGCACGTTAGTGTAACACTAAGATTATCTAAGCGTGTGGTCGAGTCCCTCAAGGAGTGCGATGGGAAAGAATGTGTGCACGTTAGTGTAACACTAAGATTATCTAAGCGTGTTGTAGAGTCCCTCAAGGAGTGCGATGGCAAAGAATGTGTGCACGTTAGTGTAACACTAAGATTATCTAAGCGTGTTGTAGAGTCCCTCAAGGAGTGCGATGGCAAAGAATGTGTGCACGTTAGTGTAACACTAAGATTATCTAAGCGTGTTGTAGAGTCCCTCAAGGAGTGCGATGGCAAAGAATGTGTGCACGTTAGTGTAACACTAAGATTATCTAAGCGTGTTGTAGAGTCCCTCAAGGAGTGCGATGGCAAAGAATGTGTGCACGTTAGTATAACACTAAGATTATCTAAGCGTGTTGTAGAGTCCCTCAAGGAGTGCGATGGTAAGGAATGTGTGCACGTTAGTGTTACACTAAGATTATCTAAGCGTGTTGTAGAGTCCCTCAAGGAGTGCGATGGTAAAGAATGTGTGCACGTTAGTGTAACACTAAGATTATCTAAGCGTGTTGTAGAGTCCCTCAAGGAGTGCGATGGTAAGGAATGTGTGCACGTTAGTGTTACACTAAGATTATCTAAGCGTGTTGTAGTCCCTCAAGGAGTGCGATGGTAAAGAATGTGTGCACGTTAGTGTAACACTAAGATTATCTAAGCGTGTTGTAGAGTCCCTCAAGGAGTGCGATGGCAAAGAATGTGTGCACGTTAGTGTAACACTAAGATTATCTAAGCGTGTTGTAGAGTCCCTCAAGGAGTGCGATGGCAAAGAATGTGTGCACGTTAGTGTAACACTAAGATTATCTAAGCGTGTTGTAGAGTCCCTCAAGGAGTGCGATGGCAAAGAATGTGTGCACGTTAGTGTAACACTAAGATTATCTAAGCGTGTTGTAGAGTCCCTCAAGGAGTGCGATGGCAAAGAATGTGTGCACGTTAGTGTAACACTAAGATTATCTAAGCGTGTTGTAGAGTCCCTCAAGGAGTGCGATGGCAAAGAATGTGTGCACGTTAGTGTAACACTAAGATTATCTAAGCGTGTTGTAGAGTCCCTCAAGGAGAGCAATGGTAAGGAATGTGTGCACGTTAGTGTTACACTAAGATTATCGGTTTGTCTCACTATGCTGTACATCTCCTTGAGGGGCACGATAGTAAGGAACGTGCAGCACCAAGATTATCCGTTTGTCCCACCATGTTGTACAGCTCCTTGAGGGGTGCGATGGTAAGGAATGTTTAACACCAAGTTTATATGTTTGTCCCACCGTGTTGTACAGCTCCTTGAGGGGGACGATGGTAAGGAATGTGTAACACTAAGATCATCCGTTTGTCTCACTGTTTTGTACAGCTTCTTGAGGGGCGCGATGGCAAGGAACATGTAACACTAAGATTATCCGTTTGTCTCACCGTTTTGTACAACTTCTTGAGGGGTGCGATGGTAAGGAATGTGTGCATGTTAGTTTAACACTAAGATTGTCTCACCATGTTGTAAAGCTCCTCGGGGTGTGCGATGGTAAGGAACATGTAACACTAACATTATCTGTGTCTCACCGTGTTGTACAGTTCCTCAAGGTGTGTAATGGTAAGGAATGTGTACATGTAGAGTATCACCAAGCAGGGATCTCACTGACCCTCGAAAAGTGTCTTTTGAAGCATGGAACTTGGACAGGACTCTTATTTTTTTAGTTTTAACTTAAAATCCTATTAAGGAACTCCCCAAATTTCACAAGAAAGCTAAATGACCCCCAATGGAGAAAGTCCAGTGAGAACCCTGACCAAGATTATCTGACTGTGTTGTAGAGTTCCTTGAGGCATGCGATGGTAAGGAACATGTGCATGTTAGTGTAACACTACAACTGTCTCACCATGTTGTAAAGCTCCTCGAGGTGTGCAATGGTAAGGAACATGTGCATGTTAGTGTAACACTACAACTGTCTCACCATGTTGTAAAGCTCCTCGAGGTGTGCAATGGTAAGGAACATGTGCATGTTAGTGTTACAGTAAGACTGTCTCACCGTGTTGTAAAGCTCCTCGAGGCGTGCGATGGTAAGGAACATGTGCATGTTAGTGTAACAGTAAGACTGTCTCACCGTGTTGTAAAGCTCCTCGAGGCGTGCAATGGTAAGGAACATGTGCATGTTAGTGTAACACTACAACTGTCTCACCGTGTTGTAAAGCTCCTCGAGGTGTGCGATGGTAAGGAACATGTGCATGTTAGTGTAACACTACAACTGTCTCACCGTGTTGTAAAGCTCCTCGAGGCGTGCAATGGTAAGGAACATGTGCATGTTAGTGTAACACTACAACTGTCTCACCGTGTTGTAAAGCTCCTCGAGGCGTGCAATGGTAAGGAACATGTGCATGTTAGTGTAACACTACAACTGTCTCACCATGTTGTAAAGCTCCTCGAGGTGTGCAATGGTAAGGAACATGTGCATGTTAGTGTAACACTACAACTGTCTCACCATGTTGTAAAGCTCCTCGAGGTGTGCAATGGTAAGGAACATGTGCATGTTAGTGTTACAGTAAGACTGTCTCACCGTGTTGTAAAGCTCCTCGAGGCGTGCGATGGTAAGGAACATGTGCATGTTAGTGTAACAGTAAGACTGTCTCACCGTGTTGTAAAGCTCCTCGAGGCGTGCAATGGTAAGGAACATGTGCATGTTAGTGTAACACTACAACTGTCTCACCGTGTTGTAAAGCTCCTCGAGGTGTGCGATGGTAAGGAACATGTGCATGTTAGTGTAACACTACAACTGTCTCACCGTGTTGTAAAGCTCCTCGAGGCGTGCAATGGTAAGGAACATGTGCATGTTAGTGTAACACTACAACTGTCTCACCGTGTTGTAAAGCTCCTCGAGGCGTGCAATGGTAAGGAACATGTGCATGTTAGTGTAACACTACAACTGTCTCACCATGTTGTAAAGCTCCTCGAGGTGTGCAATGGTAAGGAACATGTGCATGTTAGTGTAACACTACAACTGTCTCACCATGTTGTAAAGCTCCTCGAGGTGTGCAATGGTAAGGAACATGTGCATGTTAGTGTTACAGTAAGACTGTCTCACCGTGTTGTAAAGCTCCTCGAGGCGTGCGATGGTAAGGAACATGTGCATGTTAGTGTAACACTACAACTGTCTCACCATGTTGTAAAGCTCCTCGAGGTGTGCAATGGTAAGGAACATGTGCATGTTAGTGTTACAGTAAGACTGTCTCACCGTGTTGTAAAGCTCCTCGAGGCGTGCGATGGTAAGGAACATGTGCATGTTAGTGTAACAGTAAGACTGTCTCACCGTGTTGTAAAGCTCCTCGAGGCGTGCAATGGTAAGGAACATGTGCATGTTAGTGTAACACTACAACTGTCTCACCGTGTTGTAAAGCTCCTCGAGGTGTGCGATGGTAAGGAACATGTGCATGTTAGTGTAACACTACAACTGTCTCACCGTGTTGTAAAGCTCCTCGAGGCGTGCAATGGTAAGGAACATGTGCATGTTAGTGTAACACTACAACTGTCTCACCGTGTTGTAAAGCTCCTCGAGGCGTGCAATGGTAAGGAACATGTGCATGTTAGTGTAACACTACAACTGTCTCACCATGTTGTAAAGCTCCTCGAGGTGTGCAATGGTAAGGAACATGTGCATGTTAGTGTAACACTACAACTGTCTCACCATGTTGTAAAGCTCCTCGAGGTGTGCAATGGTAAGGAACATGTGCATGTTAGTGTTACAGTAAGACTGTCTCACCGTGTTGTAAAGCTCCTCGAGGCGTGCGATGGTAAGGAACATGTGCATGTTAGTGTAACAGTAAGACTGTCTCACCGTGTTGTAAAGCTCCTCGAGGCGTGCAATGGTAAGGAACATGTGCATGTTAGTGTAACACTACAACTGTCTCACCGTGTTGTAAAGCTCCTCGAGGTGTGCGATGGTAAGGAACATGTGCATGTTAGTGTAACACTACAACTGTCTCACCGTGTTGTAAAGCTCCTCGAGGCGTGCAATGGTAAGGAACATGTGCATGTTAGTGTAACACTACAACTGTCTCACCGTGTTGTAAAGCTCCTCGAGGCGTGCAATGGTAAGGAACATGTGCATGTTAGTGTAACACTACAACTGTCTCACCATGTTGTAAAGCTCCTCGAGGTGTGCAATGGTAAGGAACATGTGCATGTTAGTGTAACACTACAACTGTCTCACCGTGTTGTAAAGCTCCTCGAGGTGTGCAATGGTAAGGAACATGTGCATGTTAGTGTTACAGTAAGACTGTCTCACCGTGTTGTAAAGCTCCTCGAGGCGTGCGATGGTAAGGAACATGTGCATGTTAGTGTAACACTACAACTGTCTCACCGTGTTGTAAAGCTCCTCGAGGCGTGCAATGGTAAGGAACATGTGCATGTTAGTGTAACACTACAACTGTCTCACCATGTTGTAAAGCTCCTCGAGGTGTGCAATGGTAAGGAACATGTGCATGTTAGTGTAACACTACAACTGTCTCACCATGTTGTAAAGCTCCTCGAGGTGTGCAATGGTAAGGAACATGTGCATGTTAGTGTAACACTACAACTGTCTCACCATGTTGTAAAGCTCCTCGAGGTGTGCAATGGTAAGGAACATGTGCATGTTAGTGTTACAGTAAGACTGTCTCACCGTGTTGTAAAGCTCCTCGAGGCGTGCGATGGTAAGGAACATGTGCATGTTAGTGTAACACTACAACTGTCTCACCGTGTTGTAAAGCTCCTCGAGGCGTGCAATGGTAAGGAACATGTGCATGTTAGTGTAACACTACAACTGTCTCACCATGTTGTAAAGCTCCTCGAGGTGTGCAATGGTAAGGAACATGTGCATGTTAGTGTAACACTACAACTGTCTCACCATGTTGTAAAGCTCCTCGAGGTGTGCAATGGTAAGGAACATGTGCATGTTAGTGTTACAGTAAGACTGTCTCACCGTGTTGTAAAGCTCCTCGAGGCGTGCGATGGTAAGGAACATGTGCATGTTAGTGTAACAGTAAGACTGTCTCACCGTGTTGTAAAGCTCCTCGAGGCGTGCAATGGTAAGGAACATGTGCATGTTAGTGTAACACTACAACTGTCTCACCGTGTTGTAAAGCTCCTCGAGGTGTGCGATGGTAAGGAACATGTGCATGTTAGTGTAACACTACAACTGTCTCACCGTGTTGTAAAGCTCCTCGAGGTGTGCGATGGTAAGGAACATGTGCATGTTAGTGTAACACTACAACTGTCTCACCGTGTTGTAAAGCTCCTCGAGGTGTGCAGTGGTAAGGAACATGTGCATGTTAGTGTAACACTACAACTGTCTCACCATGTTGTAAAGCTCCTCGAGGCGTGCGATGGTAAGGAACATGTGCATGTTAGTGTAACACTACAACTGTCTCACCGTGTTGTAAAGCTCCTCGAGGCGTGCAATGGTAAGGAACATGTGCATGTTAGTGTAACACTACAACTGTCTCACCATGTTGTAAAGCTCCTCGAGGTGTGCAATGGTAAGGAACATGTGCATGTTAGTGTAACACTACAACTGTCTCACCATGTTGTAAAGCTCCTCGAGGTGTGCAATGGTAAGGAACATGTGCATGTTAGTGTTACAGTAAGACTGTCTCACCGTGTTGTAAAGCTCCTCGAGGCGTGCGATGGTAAGGAACATGTGCATGTTAGTGTAACAGTAAGACTGTCTCACCGTGTTGTAAAGCTCCTCGAGGCGTGCAATGGTAAGGAACATGTGCATGTTAGTGTAACACTACAACTGTCTCACCGTGTTGTAAAGCTCCTCGAGGTGTGCGATGGTAAGGAACATGTGCATGTTAGTGTAACACTACAACTGTCTCACCGTGTTGTAAAGCTCCTCGAGGTGTGCGATGGTAAGGAACATGTGCATGTTAGTGTAACACTACAACTGTCTCACCATGTTGTAAAGCTCCTCGAGGCGTGCAGTGGTAAGGAACATGTGCATGTTAGTGTAACACTACAACTGTCTCACCGTGTTGTAAAGCTCCTCGAGGCGTGCGATGGTAAGGAACATGTGCATGTTAGTGTAACACTACAACTGTCTCACCGTGTTGTAAAGCTCCTCGAGGTGTGCAGTGGTAAGGAACATGTGCATGTTAGTGTAACACTACAACTGTCTCACCGTGTTGTAAAGCTCCTCGAGGCGTGCGATGGTAAGGAACGTGTGCATGCTGACTCCGTTCTCAAGAAGAAGCTTGACAAAGTCCACTCTGTCATTGATCAGCGCGTCCATCATCGCTTGCTCCAGGGAGCCTTCCTGTCGGCGGCAACACAAAACATGTCTCGGAGAATTAAAAATCTGCCAAAATCATTAATGGGTTACACCAAATTTCAGGTAACCAGGGACATTATGCTTTCCAAATTTTTATTGACGACAGTAACTATATGTAATAAATTTGAAAACTGATTAGTAACTACTATTCAAAAATTGAATTTGGGGATATCTTTTTGGATTCTGTCAGCTAGACATGGGGATTCCATTTTATTTATACACTTCTGATCTAAAATCTGGGACTTGCAGAAGCATGGAATCCTGCTCAAATTTGCAGCTTGCTGTTTAATGTTTTTGATTTGTTTAGCAATCTCTAAAACTTACATAGAAAATTGCTAGGAAATACTGAACAAACTTGGTTAGTAACTTATTGTATTTCTTCAACAGAAGGAAGGGTTTTTCATTTGACATTAAAAATAATCTTTAAAATAGTCCACAATTGCCATCCATGACATTGCGACTTGTTCATCAGTTGCCAGGAAAATTCATCTGTGGCTAATTTCATAGGCCAACTTGTTCCACCCCATCCATATATAGTCCTATATACTTTGTAGATCGATATTTTAACATTCTAAATGCATACAAACTTAATACTTTTGATTCAGGCTTGCAAGCCTGGGACCATAGTTTCATGGTTAAAGTGTTTTAAGCACTGTCACAACTTTCACAACTTGTAATTTGTTTTTAGGTTATTTCTTACAAAATGGCTGTAGCTTATTTCTTACCGGCCACTCCTGCCCATAGACAAAGATGTGACTCCGTGCTATGTCTACTCTGTCCCACGTCAAGGCAAGACTCAACTGATCCGGAGCACTGGCATTTGTGCCTGAAATAACATTAAAATTTTATGTCTATTAAAACACAGTTTTCTTGCATGTGTTCTTTCCTGTCCTGGACGGAGGAGCCGGTTGAGGCCGACCACTGCGCCCAAGACAGGCGTGCACTACAACAGCTTGCGGTGAATGTGTATGTTAAAGTCTCTGACCTGACCTGACCTGACCTTGCATGTGTTGCCTGTAGTAAGGTTGAATGAGTTGCATTAACAAACTATTGTATTCCGTTACTAACAAAGAATAGTCATACAAAAAGGTCACTTAACAAATTTAAAAAAAAAGAAAAGAAGATTGTCTTAAAGGTTAACTTAAAGTTTATAACAAAACTGAAAGCTACATGTATGAGCTATACAGTTTAAATCTAGTTTACCAACTAGTTTGTATTCCCATTGAGTAAAGTGTTATTCCTACTTTTGCTTTCACGTAACCGCTGCAAAGCATATAAACAAAATACCAATGCTAAACATTCCAAATTATTGGCAAAAAAGGATAACATCGTTATTCATATGTAATGTCATATTATATCATTTTAACAAGCATGTTACACAGCTGCAGACAGAAAATTGTATGAATTACAAGGGAGTTAATTCATGCTCGTTATTCTTTTTAGCCAAAAAGCAAGTTTTATAATGCATGGTTTTTAATAATGTTTATAAAACTGATATTGCCCTTACTGTAAATAAAACATACTTACTGTCATCTACTGACATTTGACTACAACTTGGCAAAACATTTTTCTCTTCAGAAACCCACTTACATGTGTACATGTTAAAACCATAACTGACAATGATTGTTGTTAGATTATGCAAAACGTTTTTATTAGGTCTTATTAGACTTTGTCCCCGACTTGATTATGAATAAAACTTCTGTTTCTTCAATGAAGTAAACAATACCTTTGACATGGTCAGAATGGACTGGGGAAAATAAATATTAAAAGAAACCACCACCCCCCGCCCATCAGACCTGTCAACCCTCCCAGATTCTGCGGGAGACTCCCGGTATTTGATCAAGTCTCCCGTGGGAAAAACGTTGCTCCTGGGAAATCTTTTTTTTTTCTAAGCATAAAAAAAATTCAAGCTACCGTGGCTGTGTATTGACATTCAGTGTTGCCATAATATAAAACTATCCAATTTAGTCCTAATAACACCTCTGACTCGTAAAATGTCTTCCCACTGGATTACATAACGCAAAGTTCTATGGCTGGAAGTGCCAGAGTGGACAGTGAACGCATGCATCAATACACACGATGTCAAAGCAAGACAACAGAAAAATCAATACTTGTATCAATTAGATTTGTAGGTTTGTGCAGTAAAATAGTAGTAACAAGAGTACACTTCAAGGGATTATTTTCCTACAATTAATAAATCTTGTGTTTGACATAACGTTACTCACGAAATAGGTATAATTCCGGTATATTTCACACGATGTCAGTAGTGAGCTTTTACTTATGATTAGTAGAAATTATTAGTGGAAATACAATGTTTATTGCATGGTTATGGTGATTTTAAATAAGTACCACACCACTGTACCTTATTGTAGTAAAAACTGAATATTAATTTATAAGATTTAGGCCTATATAAATTTGTCTTGGGTCTACTTTTCACGAAACACAAATACTGATGATGAAACCTGTAAGTGTAATACCGTAAATGTACTAATTAATGTTTAAATTTGTTAGTCTTAAGATTTTTGGATATGAGTTATTTTTCAAAATATGTATTAAATTATAGTAATATTTAAAAATAATTAAAACAAAATTTAATATATATATAATTTGTCTTAAATTATTATTATTATTATTATTTTTTTTAATGCCAATAACTAAGGTTGACAAGTACATTGTATACATGACATTATGTAGTGTTCATATAACCAGGGATGTGAGTGACCAAATGTCAAAAACTCTGAAAATTGTTCGGTGGTGTCTGGGGCCAGTGGGGGGATCACTGCGCAGTTAACTATCATATAATTACGTCGACAAAATATAATAACACTAATTATCTTGTAAATTAAATTTCCGATAAACCTGGAGACAAAAAAAAGAAAGAAAACACGACTAAAAGGCACAACCAAAGAATCAACACGTGTACCGGTATTGCTTGGTAACTCTCACCGATGACGTATTGCCTCGCTTTCGTTCAGATCTATGCATAATCCCGCCCACTTCTGTTTTTACCCCAAACCTAAGACGCGCAGCTGACCGGTGCCTTGCGAGCCGGGCGTTAGAGTAATGCGGTCTTTGACGCTAACTTAATCCATTATATACTACATGTCTTTTGGTGTCCGGTCTCCTTTAACAACAAATTTATGAAGTGTGTTAAATCACTGTGTTAAGACCCCGGTTGGCATATTTGATTTCCTTCTGACAAATTTGGCAATAGGCTTTTCCACTTGCCGACAGTTTCTCAAAAACACTTTCTAACTGAACACCGTCCACCTGTTTCTCTAGCCATTCCCATCGCCAGGGATTTTTTATGTTTACGTAAAGTTTTAATTTATCTGATTTCTTCACGATATCTTTGCGCCGTGTTGCCATTGCCGCTTCACAAAATGCGGGCTAATTGTCTAACGCTATACACAGTTGGCGAAAATGAACCAATGAAATGTCGCCTAACAACAGAAAACCTCGGCAAACCTCGTTACTGTTCGGTGCAGGAAGGGAGATAAGTTGAATGACTTCCGTGTTGATTAAAAGACGGAATACTGGTAAAAAGCTTAAAAGTCGGACAAAACCGTTAAATTTATATTTTTATTTATTCGCGGAAAAAAATATAAAAATGCGGAATTTGGGTCATGAAAACGCGGAATTCCGCAAAAACTCGGAAATCTCACATCACTGTATAACTTATTGTAGTATTTTTTTAAAACTTGTGTTAAATCGTGTGCAGTTAAAAAATCTCCTGTGTTTTTGACAAAATCTCCTGCTTTTCAACACACACCTCCTGCTTTCTCTTGACTAAAGGTTGACAGGTCTGCCCCCCATAAATAATACCTTTGAGGAGAGCGGTTAGAATTGCGAGATCAATATCCTGAGATCCCTCGCTCATTCGGAACACTGTGATCTGAAATACACACAAACAGAAACAGTCAAATCTGTAAGCATTTAAGTAATATAGACCTTAGTTTTTAAACACTACTGCATATTTTTCATTATTAGATCCATTTTGGAAATTAAAATCAGACACCATGCACTTATATTTTATTGCTTAGAATATCCATTTTCATACATCCAAACTGTTTTTGGTCATCTCGGCTCTGTTAGTAGAAAACAGCTTACAATGGAAGCAGACCCAAAACAGCCCCTTTAAAACCATGTTCATAATGAAAATAGTTTTTAGACAATTTGTAAAATGATTGAGAAAATCCTTCACTTTACTAAGGTCGACGACAGTCACTTTTCACACCCTTGTTTTGGCTTCGTACACAATAAATAAAACATATCTAAGGGTAATTTTTTTATATGATATATTGTACAAAAGGTACTTTTTATTCATTTCATCTTTTAAAATTTAAACTTAATATTTTGTCCAGAAAAATAAAAACATATACATGTACAAATGTATACCTACATGTACCTGTAAAAAGTGTCGTCTGCTGGTTATAAAATTTTGACAGGGGTCAAGGTTAGTAGACTAGTTTTTATTTTAATGTTGCGAAGCATTGTAATAATACAGCTAATTTTTTATTTGAATGATGTCATTATTCCAATGATGTCATTTTACATTTCCTTACAATATCACTAAACTGGGTACATGACGTTTCCGTTTTTAGAAAGTTGGAAAAATTCCAATGCAAAATAGCTATTGAAATATTTTTGTTTGAACATTATCAATGCACCTGGATGTGTATGAAAAAAATCTTGTGATTAAAAAATTGTACCTTTTACGAAATATGGATTTCAAGTGAAATTGTGGTAAAATTGTGTAAGAAGCAAAAACAAGGTTCCAAAAAGTGACTGTCGTCGACCTTAATTGACAGATTTTCGACACCGACTGTAAGATATATTGTATTCATTAACGGCTTTTGTAGGAGATATCACTGGCATTATAATTTGCAATATCTCCTGCGATATTCTCCTAGGAGATATCGATTCTTATAATCTTGATTGGTCAAATTTTAATCACTCGACATTATTTTGTTACGTCACTGTGTATGTTTCAGCACTAAACCTATCATTAGTGATGTCACGACACTGTCGTTCAGCTAGTTAATGAGTCTACCGCTGTCAAATATAGTGACATTCAACCGACATTACTGACATTGTTTCCAATTGTCGCAAATGAAAAGAACGATAATGGATGATAAAAAGAATACCCCCCCCCCCCCCAGTGTCTTGTGATATCATAATTTATCAGCACTAGTTGATAAAAACATAAAAATCATCGGCAAGCCTCGAATTTCATACTTTTATCAACTCGTGCTGATAAATTATGATATCACAAAACATGAGGGGAGTATCCTCTATACATCTATAGTCTGTACTATCCTCCTACAAAAATGTTTCTGTAAATAATTTCTGTTAAGGATTGTCTGTTATGTCTTATACGTTCATCGGAGTATAAACAAACAAAAAAATCATCTGTAAACTGTGTGAATCGCCGTTCTTACATAAAAGTATAAAAATCATCAACAAGCCTCGAATTTCATACTTTTATCAACTCGTGCTGATAAATTATGTTATTATCCACATAGTTCAAGATATTCAGGGAAATATAATCAGTATGACCCACGTGTGTCATAATGATTTCACGTGCACCACGAATGACGTAATTCTGTGAAGCGACGTCATAACTTAATGTGGCTTCCTCAGTGTAAACGCTTATCAAAATGTCATTTGTTTCATTATCTCTTTTTAGTTACGTTTCAAACGTTTTAACATGGTCCTAGCCTGTTATTCATAAAAATAATATTTTGGATCATGTGGATAATAAAGAAATTATTAAACTTGCGTGTGAATCGTACTGATTTTACGAAACTCATGTCAGGATTCATGTATTACCCTCGCTCTCGGTCGGGGTAATACAAAAATCCTGACTCGTTTCGTAAAATCAGTATGACACACAAGCGCGTATTATAATCTCTATATATAACAAGACACGAGGGGCGTATCCTCTATTACTAACGAGTTCCTTCTTCTTCACACACAGCATCAGTTCAATGAAGAGTTTCTCTGCCTGCTCCTGAGTGTACTGGAACGTCTTCTCGATCGTCAAGATCAGCTGGTCTCGCAAACTCTCGGGCATCGTCCTGGAAACAAAGTTTGTTTGTTTTCTTTAACGACACACATTTCAATACATTTTCTGTGTCATATTACATGTATTTGTAATGGAGACATATTCCCTAAACCGTACTATATTATGAATAAGGAATGACTGTGTGATGTCGATAAACAAAACAAACTTTTTACTGTGTAACGACACGCATTTCAATACATTTTCTGTGTCATATTACATGTATTTGTAATGGAGACATATTCCCTAAACCGTACTATATTATGAATAAGGAATGACTGTGTGATGTCGATAAACAAAACAAACTTTTTACTGTGTAACGACACGCATTTCAATACATTTTCTGTGTCATATTATATGTATTTGTAATGGAGACATATTCCCTAAACCGTACTATATTATGAATAAGGAATGACTGTGTGATGTCGATAACCAAAACAAACTTTTTACTGTGTAACGACACGCATTTCAATACATTTTCTGTGTCATATTACATGTATTTGTAATGGAGACCTATTCCCTAAACCGTACTATATTATGAATAAGGAATGACTGTGTGATGTCGATAACCAAAACAAACTTTTTACTGTGTAACGACACGCATTTCAATACATTTTCTGTGTCATATTACATGTATTTGTAATGGAGACATATTCCCTAAACCGTACTATATTATGAATAAGGAATGACTGTGTGATGTCGATACACAGTAAAACGTTTGTTTTGTCTAACGACACAACAATAGCACATTGATTTAACAATCATCGGCTATTGGATGTCAAACCTTTTGGTAATTCTGACACACAGGCATCAGAGGAAAACTGCTACATTTTTCCATTAGCAGCAAGGGATCTTGTAAATGCACTTTCCCACAGACAGGAAAGCACATACCACGACCTTTGACCATGACCGTTGACCAGTTGGAACCCAATCAGCTGAATGCATCCACTGAGGTGGTTCGATCCTGCGACGCAAGCACCTCAGGCTAACACTCAACCAACTGAGCTAAATCCCGCCCCATGTCCTGGCAACAGAGCAAATAAATTAATTTAAAATAAACATAACTACTGGGTTGTTCTAGCAATAATGGAACAATTTGGCTTGACATCCATGGCTTTGAAATTGGGAATTTTAGCATCGTTTTACCAAAGATTGGGAATTTTCAATTTTATTTCAAAAACATCTTATTAAGCCAAGTTAGAATTAAAAAGGTAATGCTATATATATGTATATACA
This sequence comes from Gigantopelta aegis, assembly GCF_016097555.1. Lineage (NCBI taxonomy): Eukaryota > Metazoa > Mollusca > Gastropoda > Neomphalida > Peltospiridae > Gigantopelta > Gigantopelta aegis. The sequence goes on along the minus strand of NC_054700.1, from coordinate 39,840,583 downwards.
TGAACTTGTGTTTATTCAAATATATATATATATATATATATATATTAAATTGTTATTAACTTTTTATATTAAATGTATAAATTACACTTTCAATTATACACACACACAAAAAAAATCTTTATAGGATGACCAAAGGAACTGGGCATATTCATTCTGAAGTGACAATTAGTTAGTGAGAAATGAAGCTAAACACAAAACTGGGAACGCAATACCTTTTAAAGGTGAGACAAACTTAATCCAGTAGACTAAAGGTTAAGGGATCCCTCTACAACGTACCCATCATCGATTGAATACTTGTGTGTGAAGGCCAAGAGATCGGCCGCCCTGCCACTACCGTCGCACACCACCACTGGTACCGGCGGTGTGTCCGTCACGTACTCCAGTACCGAGCGAATTGTGTTGGCGCCACCTTCCAGCACAACGCAGATGACCGGCACACCTCGACCCATGAACCCACTGGCTGAAATACAGTAACAGCAACACACATGCATAAATGTACATGTATATAGATCAAATCCTATTAATACACCGAAACATACTACTAAATTCACTTAACAGCATTGTCCCTTCTCCATTAACAAATACCAAATACAATCTCTGCCAAGTCGTTCATCAAATAAATCGTTATAGATCATCAATGCTTTAAAAATATACAGAATCCGATTTTTTTCTTCTATTTTTATTTTAAAACAGGAAAACAGTAACCTTCATAAAACATTTTTCTCTGATTTTCATTATTATTTATATACATGTACTTAACATCCACATGCATTTGATATTTTCTTGCATAGATTAACGGGACATACCCTAGCTGTTTTAACCACTAAGGCATATTTTTCACTATTAGAGCCATTTACAATGTATGATCACTGAAATCAAACATTACTTATATTTTATTGTTTAGATTATCTATTTCCGTACAACCGAAGTGTTTCTGGTCATCCTGGTGTTTCTAATATCACATAATGCATTTTTCATATTTTTAAAAATGTACGTGTGTCTGATAAGTAATAATTACTGAATTGCATTTTGGTCTATTTTTAAGGGTATTTCAACATCAATGACTCCAAATCCAAATTCCAAATTCCAAATATCCAAATTTGTTACAGGTTTGTAAATTAACCAAACGTAGTCTCCATTATTATGAGTTGAAACTAGAGTGAAAAATATGCTTTAGTATTTAAAAACTAGGGTCTGTCCCTTTAAAACATAAATATTACTACAGATTTACTCACCAAATTACTAAATTAAATCATTCTGCTTCATGAGGTAGACAACTTTTGTTATCCAAATATTCACTTACTTATACATATTTTTTGGTGTGCTATGAATTTTTCCAGCTTTTTCCGAAAAAGAATTTCTCCTCCATATTTTCCCAGAGTTCCATTGTCTGACAAGAGGAAGTAGGAATGATTGCTGTTGAGTACGGCGGAAGCAGTCTTCGGCGATGAAACACAGTGATACGGAACAACAACCTGTGTAGAACAAAATATATTGTATATTTAAAAAATATATGAGGGGGTAAACATATAATACGAAAAGAATAATAAATTAAACAATTTGGATCAACAAGAGTACTGGTGAGGTTCATGATACATGTCCATCAAAAGTAGGTCATGATGACCTAGTTATGATATGCAACAAACATGTGAGGTTTGATGATCCTACAGCTGTGTCCGGTGTATCGGCGTGTCCAGTGATTCGGAGCACTCAATATTTTGCTTAAGTACGCTTAGAAAGTCGTCTTGTCGGTGTTGTTAGCAAATTAAAGTTCAAGCTTTTTTATAAATTATTTTTACAGATGTGATTAAAAATTATTAGAATTATCAATAATTAAGTATTCACATGTTATCGTGTATATATAAATGCGAAGTACATGTAGGTCAGCCTTATTGATATTAAGAATGTCAGAACCAATTTAAAAAACACCGGCTCGCATTTTTTAAATTATAGTAAAGTGTATAACTCTTTTTCTGGTTATTTTTGTTGAGACTGATACTAGGGAAAATAAAGAAAAAATGCAAAACAAAACAAAAGTTTTAACACCTTACAGTCAGTCCAGTTCACAACTGTCACATTGTTAGTAAAAATAAAAGTGAACTAAGATCCACGTGTGTGCACAATCTACTCAAGAAAAAATTCCATGTAAGCATTTTAGACATGCAGTAATTACGAACTGTACCACTCAAGAAACCGATTCTGAAACCAATCATGAGATGGGTCATGTGTGATTGTTCATTTTCACGGTAATATTTTTAACAAGTCAAAACAAAAAAGGACAATAGTGTAGCGTTTATGGGCTACAAAGTGAGGCCATGGATGGTCTATAAATAGCAAGGGTCACTGATCCACCTCTACTGCACCGAATCACCGGACATGGTACAAATCATTTTGTAAGCAGGGGCATGCCTACATTTATGCACAATTTTACAATGTTTCTTTACTACAGACATAAAACAATTTGTAGTGTATCTCAGAATATACACTGCTTCATTGGTGAGAAACATATTTTATGAAGTATTTCAGTGCTCACAGAAATGGTCTTTGAATGCTTAGGTGCACTGATACACCAGACAGCACTGTATATGAATTGATAAGGCAGATAAGGCCCAGACAAAGATTTTCTTTAATGTGCATTATTGAGTGAAACGTAGGTCGCGGTGACCTAGTTATGGTATGCTACACACAGCCATCCCATTTTGTACTTGCATGCAAGGTTTGATGATCTTATATGAATTGATAAGAAACATATACTCCGGAAATGAAATGTTTACAAACGGATATACATGAACAGACCGACAATGCCATATTACAGACGTAATTGTCACTGACTGGAGGTAATGGGTTACATTTCCATTCCATCTTGCAGGCAATGATCTTAAATCTTCTCTAAAAGCTCACATTATTTTTAATCGGCCAAGCTGTTTCAAAAGAAACAATCATAACCATTTAGAAAACCTCAGCCACTTAATGATGTTATCTCGGCCACATCAAAACAGGGGAAAACTACCACTTCATTCTGGAGGATTTTTTTGTCTTTAACTACTATCAGTTCTTAAACTGTAGGACTTTTTTTTCTTCTTTTTTTTAAAATACTGATTATGTATTACCATGAACAATAGTTTAGGAAGGAAGAAAAAAAGAAAGGAAGGAAGGAAGGAAGGAAGGAAGGAAGGAAGGAAGGAAGGAAGGAATGTTTTATTTAATGATGCACATAACACAGTTTACATGTAACTGCAGATATAAGGTGTCAACATATGATTAAGCACCACAGATAAAAGAGGAAACCCGCTGCCACAATGCCATGGACTAATCTTTCCCATCCAGTGGATGACGGGTATATAATACAGGGGTCACTTAACCTTTTAGTCTACTGGATTAGTTGGGATCTTTTGTATGCAGTATCTGACAGACAGGATAGTACATACCATGGCCTTTGTTACACCAGTTGTGGAGCACTGGCTGGAATGAGGAATGAGAAATGGGTCCACAGATGGGGATTGATCCTATACATACCATGCATCAAGCGAGCACTTTACTACTGAGCTACGTCCAACCCACCCCTGTTAAGAGAGAGAGTTAAAGTTTGTTTTGTTTAACAACACCACTAGAGCACTCATTTATTAATCACTGGCTATTGGATGTGTCAAACCCTGTTAAGAGAGAGACTTAAAGTTTGTTTTGTTTAACGACACCACTAGAGCACACTGATTTATTAATCACAGGCTATTGGATGTGTCAAACCCTGTTAGATAGTTAGTTTGTTTTGTTTAACGACACCACTAGAGCACACTCATTTAGTAATCACTGGCTATTGGATGTGTCAAACCCTGTTAGATAGTTAGTTTGTTTTGTTTAACGACACCACTAGAGCACACTCATTTATTAATCACTGGCTACTGGATGTGTCAAACCCCGTTAGAGAGTTAAAGTTTGTTTTGTTTAACGACACCACTAGAGCACTCATTTAGTAATCACTGGCTATTGGATGTGTCAAACCCTGTTAGTGAGTTAAAGTTTGTTTTGTTTAACGACACCACTAGAGCACACTCATTTATTAATCACTGGCTATTGGATGTGTCAAACCCTGTTAGAGAGTTAAAGTTTGTTTTGTTTAATAACATCACTAGAGCACATTGATTTATTAATCATCAGCTATGGGTGTCAAATATTTGGTAATTTTAACATATAATCTTAGAGAGGAAACTCACTACATTATTCCATTAGTAACAAGGAATATTTTATATACACCATCCCACAGGACAGCACATACCACAGCCTTTGATATACCAGCCATGGTGCACTGGATGGAACAAGAAATAGCCCAATGGGCCTACCAATGGAGATCGATCATAGACCGACTGTGCATCAAGAAAGCGGTTGAATTTACCACTGTGTACGACACTGTGACATAATTTTTGCAAGTACCATGTTCTGAGGTTCACCTATAACCAGTGAGGACCGGAAATAAAACTGAAATTTTTATATAATACATGTGTATAAAGTGTATATCAAAGGCTGTGGTATGTACTACCCTATCTGTATAAAAGGTCCCTTTCTGCTAATCGAAAAGAGTAGCCCACGAAGTGGCGACAGCAGGTTTCCTCATTCAATATCTGTGGTCCTTAACCATATGTCTGATGCCATATAACCGTAAATACAATGTGTTGAGTGCGTCGTTAAATAAAACATTTCTTTCTTTTTTTTCTTTTTGTGTATAAAGTCAAATACTTGGCTGGATTTACTCACATCTCTGCCCACCAGGTTTTCCCTGTTCTCGACGATACCCCACGGAGCGATGCCGATGGCGACCACTTTATTCTTCGTTTTTGTCGTGCGGTCACTGATGGCATCGCCTACGTGTCTCGTTACACCTGCCAACACAAAAACATCAATTACATTAATGTGATGGAAGGAAGGACGGAAGGAAGGAAATGGTTTATTTAACGATGCACTCAACATATTTTATTTATGGTTATATGGCGTTGGACATATGGTTAAGGACCACACAGATATTGAGGGAGGAAACCCGCTGTCGCCACTTCATGGGCTACTTTTTTTCGATTAGCAGCAAGGGATCTTTTATATGCACCATCCCATAGATAGGATAGCACATACCACGGCCTTTGATGTACCAGTCGTGGTGCACTGACTGGAATGAGAAATAGCTGAATGGGCCCCACTGACTGAGATCGATCCCAAACCGACCACACATCAAGCGAGCGCTTTACCACTGGGCTACGTCACTCAGATCCTGGGTACATAATTTCGAAGTGATCTTAATTAGCCTATGAAATCGTAAAACCATCATAAGCTATGATGTCACTATGGCGTGTGTTGTAGTAGTGATATCACAACCTACAATGGTTTTTTATTTCATAGCGCTAAGATAGCTTAGAAAATCCTTAGCATGGCCATTACTTATACACAATAAATGAGGAAAATGAGACCAAAAAATAAATTATTTCATTCTCAACTTTAAAATTTATGCAGGGATGCAATAAAAGGGATGGGATACAGCCCAATGGTAAAGAACTCATTTGATGTGCGGTCGGTCTAATATTGATCCCAATCAGTGGGCCCATTTGGCTATTTCTCATTCCCTGCCAGTGCACCACGACTGGTACAATGTATAACAAAAGGCTGTGGTATGTGCTATCCTGTCTGTGGTATAGTGCATATAAAGAATTTCTTGCTACTAACGGTAAAATATAGCACGTTTCTCTCTAAGACTAAATGTCAGAATTACCAAACATTTGACATCCAACAGCCGATGATTAATAAATTAATGTGCTCTAGTGGTGTCGTTAAACAAAAACAAATTTTATTTTATGCGATAAAAAAATTTAAAATAATAATAATTAGTTGACTACATGTACATGTCTATGTATTTCATAAGTCATTATTTTAAATTTCACAGGTAAATGCAATCACATTAGTTGAGAATCAATATAGCTTCAGGTATACATAAATGCAAAGCAGAAAGCAGAATTCAACTCAAATTGATGTAATGAATAAAAAAAATCAATTATGTAAATGTAAAGCATTTTTTTCTTCATAGAAATGAAAAAAAGAACTCCATGGAATTCAATGTCTAGCCTACCATAAAAAAACATTTTGGTTGCTCTGTGATGAATATTCATAGGTGCAACTATAAACCAATTTCATTGACCCTTAACTGACTTATAGTTTGTTTGAAACTGATCTAAACATGAAACTTTAACCGTAAAGGCTTGAACACATGAGTTGATGTCGTCGCCACTGCCAGAAAAGGAATATCTACATGTATACATGTTTACCATCCATTAAAGGCATTTGTAGGAGATATCGCTGGCACTATAATTTGCGATATCTCCTGCGATATTCTCCTAGGAGATATCGCTTCTTTTTTAACGTCACTATGTATGTTTCAGCCCTAAACCTATCATTAGTGACGTCACCCCACTGTCGTTCTGCTAGTTATCAAGTCTATCGCTGCCAAATATAGTGACATTCAACCCACATTACTGACATTGTTTACTAGTGTTGCAAATGAAAAGAATGATAATAGATGATAAAAAAGAATAACCTTTGTGTCTTATGATATCATAATTTATCAGCACTCGTTGATAAAAGTATAAAAATCCTTGACAAGCCTTGGATTTCATACTTTTATCAACTCGTGCTGATAAATTATGATATCACAAAACACTCAGACAGTATCCTCCGTATCTCGCCTTTTGGTGGTAGAAATTAAGAAGCACAGTGACGAGAATGAAACTAATTATTTTCCTTTGCTGTAAGCAAATGTTGATATGAACTTTAATTGGATTGGGTCAGTGTCTTCAACTGTAGGTGACAGGCGAAACTTGGCAAGTTGCCCACTCTCAAGCTGCAGAGTTCAGTTCTCAACAGGAACCTGGTAATCAAATCCTGTAATATTTCTCTAAATGAACCCAATCATAGATTCCCATGACATCAATCTTCAAACAACCCAATCATCTAGACCAAAATCCAATGACAAGCCGGTATCTCATAGAAAATATAATCTATGTGCCAAGATGACAACTATATTTATTAGTATCCAATTCCAAGAAAAAAAATAGATTCCTGTGGTATAAAAATGTGGGAATTTGAAACCCAAATGAATTAAGGCAGAATGTTTTTTTTTTTAAATGAGGCCTGTGACAGATATAACATATCACTGAAGTCATAGCTCAATTACATAATATCTTATTTAAAATAGAGCACATCAAGTAAATATGGACACAATTTAAAGTTTAATCTGACATGCACATGTAACAAACTGATCAGATCAGTGTCTTCACTGGTGGAAATGTTAAACACCACCAGAGAATTGATTTATTAATCATCGGCTATTGGATGTCAAACATTTGGTAATTTTGACATACAGTCTTAGAGTGGAAACCTGCTACATTTTTGCATCAGCAGCAAGGGATCTTTTTATATGCACCACCCAAGAGACAGAAAGAAAGAAATGTTTTATTTAACAATGCACTCAACACATTTTATTTACAGTTATATGTCGTCAGACATATGGTTACTGACCACATAGATTTTGAGAGGAAACCCGCTGTCGCCACTTCATGGGCTACTCTTTCCAATTAGCAGCAAGGGATCTTTTATTTGCGCTTCCCACAGGCAGGATAGCACAAACCATGGCCTTTGTTGAACCAGTTATGGATCACTGGTCGGTGCAAGTAGTTTACACCTACCCATTGAGCCTTGTGGAGCACTCACTCAGGGTTTGGAGTCGGTATCTGGATTAAAAATCCCATGTCTCAACTGGGATCCGAACCCAGTACCTACCAGCCTGTAGACCGATGGTCTAACCACGACGCCACCGAGGCCGGTCACCCCACAGACAGGATACTATATACCACGGCCTTTGATATACCTGTCATGGTGCGCTGGCTGGAACGAGAAATAGCCCAATGGGCCCACTGACGGGGATCAGAAATGTCACCGATACTTTACATCTAGCTCAGTCGGTAGAGTACTCGCCCGAGGTGCCTTGATTACAGGATCAAATCTCATCGGTGGACCCATTCTCTGACTGAGTTTTCCCCATCCCAACCAGTGCCCTACGACTGGTACATCAAAGGCTGTGGTATGTGCTGTCCTGTCTGTGGTAAAGTGGGTATAAAAGATCCCTTGCTGCCAATGGAAAAATGTAGGTGTCCTCTTTAGACTACAAGTCAAAATTACCAAATGTTTGACATCCAATAGCTGATGATTAATAAATCAATGTGCTCTAGTGGTCTCTTTAAACATGTAGGCATATGAGACAGAGGACTAGGGGGTGGAGTTTTCACCCTAGTACTTGAGCAAAACGTCAAATTCATGCAAACATTATACAGATATTCGGGAATGGGAATATGTAGCAGGTTTTCTCTGTGGACTACAAGTCAAAATTACCAAATGTTGGTGATTAATTAATCAATGTGCTCTGGTGGTGTTGTTAAACAAAACAAACTTTATACAAAACTTACATTTTATGCCTGCATGTACACGTGCGTATCTCATCATTACACGGAATTGACAAAGAACTTACATTTTATGCCTGCATGTACACGTGCGTATCTCATCATTACACGGAATTGACAAAGAACTTACATTTTATGCCTGCATGTACACGTGCGTATCTCATCATTACACGGAATTGACAAAGAACTTACATTTTATGCCTGCATGTACACGCGCGTACATGTGTATCTCATTATTACACGGAATTGAAAAAAACAAAAACAAGTTTAAATAAACAACAGAGTCCTGAAAAAGAAGGAAATTGCTACTAGCAGTACTGGTAACCATACTTTAAAAAAAAACCCATTCAAATATGCTCGGATTTCATCAAACCTCTATCTCATTCCCCTTCTCTTAATGCCTGTTTTCCCACACACAGAACTGTCATTTATTAACAACAGTAAATTGAGATCCGAACCATAATTTTTTTTTACGAGACTAGTAAGCCATAACTTGAAAACTCTCCAAATGTAATAAGCCTTGGTTCAGTGAAATCAGAAAAACTATCTGTCCATTGAAAATTATTGTGGGAAACAACTAACGATTTTTCAGCTATTGCTAATCCCTGGAGAAAACAGCAGGAACAGGAGGCATGGAACACAAAACTGTATTAACTTGGTTTGATGGCTTCGCCGAGCCAAACATGAGCTTGGATGCTATGTTTGTGCTACTCAATGTTAACTTATTTAACCACCTGTACCCTTGGGAGGATGGAAAAAAACCCAACGTTAATTCAAGGTCGGCAACACAAAAAGTGATGGGCTAGTTACAGGGAACAAATAGGTTGATTAGGAAGTGTCACACACGGAAGAGAGCAAGCTGATCTTCAGGGCAACAGTACTGCCATTCTCACTGGTTTAGGGGTTCAGATATCAGAGTTAGGGCTGGCAGGTAATGGTAGAGGGGAGGAAAGCCAGGGTAAGGAAAGCAGAGTTAAGGGTGGAGGAAGGGAAAGGAGAGGGGAGTTAAGGGTGGAGGAAGGGAAAGGGGAGGGTAATGGGAGGGAAAGGAGGGGAGGGAAAGGAGTAGGGAGGGAAAGGAGTGGGGAGGGAGTAAGGGGAGGGGAGGGAGTAGAGGTGAGGGAAGAAAAATGGGAAAGGAAATAGGAGGGGAAGAGAGAGAAGGTAAAGGGGAGTTAAGGGAAAGGGGAGAGAAGTAAAAAGAATGGGAGGGAAAAGGAGAGGGAAAGGAGAGGGAAAGGGAGTAGAGGGGAAGGGAGGAAAACGGAAAAGGAAATAGGAGGGGAGGGGATGGAAAGGAAATTACAGGAAAGGGAAGTTACGGTAGACAGGATGGAAAGGAAAGGGGATGGACTAGAGGGGAAGGGAGAAAAATGGGAAAGGAAATAGGAAGGGAGAGGAAGGAAGGGAAAGGGCATTTACGGGAATGGGGAGTTACGTAAAGGGAGAGGGAGGGAGGGAGGGAGTAGAGTGGAAGGGAAGAAAATGGGAAAGAAAATAGGAGGTACAGGGAAACAAGGGAAAAGGATGGAAAGAGAAGGGGAAAAAAAGATGGAAGGAATGGAGCAGGAAGGAATGGAGCGAGAAGGAATGGAGCAGGAAGGAATGGAGTGGGAAGGAATGGAGCGGGACCTGTGTTACAAACCTGTATTAGTGCCTCCGGTTATGATCCATGCTCCAGTGGTCTTGGCAGCCTTCAACAAGCCTTTGCGGAACACCCGCTTCAACTTGGGCTGGAGGTCAAAGTTGAGTATTCCACCGTGAACTGTGATCAGTAGTTTGGGAAGGTCAAGGCCCCAGTGTTTCTGCAGCAAATGAAGAACCTGTTCTGGACGCGTGTCAAAACTACTCAGCCGCACGTACTGGAAAAAAAAGAAAATACATTAATTTTGTTATTTGTATTTTTTTAACACCCATGACCAACTTTTTAAAAGCTATTTACTAACCTGTAACCAGCTACATGTAGTTCAGGGGCCTAATTCAATAAACTCTCGCAACTTTGCAATATCGCAGTGCAATGCTAAAAGACTTGCAAAGAGGATGCTTTGTTCTCTAACAGAGCCTAAGAGACCTTTCACTAACCTGGGCCTTGCTAGGGTGTGGATCTCCTTAAAAACTTGATTGTTTCACTAACCTGGACCTAGCTAGGGTGTGGATCTCCTTAAAGACTTGATTGTTTCACTAACCTGGGCATTAATTGCTAGGATGTGGATCTCCTTAACGACTTGATTGTTTCACTAACCTGGACCTTGCTAGGATGTGGATCTCCTTAAAGACTTGATTGTTTCACTAACCTGGGCCTTGCTAGGATGTGGATCTCCTTAAAGACTTGATTGTTTCACTAACCTGGGCCTTGCTAGGATGTGGATCTCCTTAAAGACTAGATTGTTTCACTAACCTGGGCCTTGCTAGGATGTGGATCTCCTTAAAGACTTGATTGTTTCACTAACCTGGGCCTTGCTAGGATGTGGACCTCCTTGATAACTAAATTAATCTACTAACTAACCTGGGCCTTGCTAGGGTGTGGAGCTCCTTGAAACTCAATTGTTCCATAAGCATCAGTTGGTTTGACTTCCGTGTGCTTCAATGGATGCCATCTCTCGTCCTTCACCCCATTGCTATCAGGGGGTTTATGGTGCCATACTTCATTCCGGCCACAACAACACCTGTTGGATAAATTACAAAATATATACACATTCCTCTGTAAACTAGAATTCTCTCACAACCTAAATGTTTTTTACGGTCCATATTTAAACATTATTACAGAACAGAACCTCTCTAAACCGGATATTCCTTAAAACCAGACTTTTTACTTGGTCTTGTGGTGTCCAGTTTAAACCAGACTTTTTACTTGGTCTGTCCAGTTTAAACCGGATACTCCTTAAAACCAGACTTTTTACTTGGTCTTGTGCATGGTGTCCAGTTTAAACCGGATACTCCTTAAAACCAGACTTTTTATTTGGTCTTGTGGTGTCCAGTTTAAACCGGATACTCCTTAAAACCAGACTTGTTACTTGGTCTTGTGGGTGTCCAGTTTAAACCGGATACTCCTTAAAACCAGACTTCTTACTTGATCTTGTGGGTGTCCAGTTTAAACCAGATACTCCTTAAAACTAGACTTTTTACTTGGTCTTGTGGGTGTCCAGTTTAAACTGGATATACTCCTTAAAACCAGACTTTTTACTTCGACTCACAGGTGTCCAGTTTAAGAGGGTTTAACTGTATACACATTTAAATATATGAGTGTGGGTGCGTGCTTTTGTTTTTGCCTAGATATATATTTTGTTTACATACACATATAAAAAATAAAAGCATATGGACATGTAAATAGCATATTATCTGCTCAGTATGGAACACGGAACTATCTATAGTGCATGTATTCTAAGAGGGGTGAATGTAAGAAGACTGGTTTAATTTTTTAATGTGGCGATTGACATGCATCAGTATTTGAATAATGTCACTTTATTTACTTACTTCCTTACTTATTTATTTATTTTTGTTAAGTTATTTCCGTGCTTATTTCCGATTAAGGTTCAAGCGTGCTGTCCTGGGCACACACACACCTCAGCTATCTGGGCTGTCTGTCCAGTTAGTGAGAGAGAACAGGGTGTAGTGGTCTTACACCTACCCACTGAGTCATTAAAACTAGCTCTGGGTTGGAGCCGGCATCGGACTGCGAACCCAGTACCTACCAGCCTAAAAATTATGTCCGATGGCTTAACCACGACACCACAAGAGGCCAGTAATGTTACTTTAATTTGCCTGCAATAATATTACTTTACATGTAGGTGTGTGACTCTTTCCATTTTTAGAACACTAAAAACCTTTCGATATAAAAATATTGTAATTGCTATTGAACACATTTTGTTCAAAGACTGTTTTAATTATGTACCCTCAAAGTATTTTTTGGCAAAAAGGCTGCATATATGTAAAAGAGCTCTTGCTACTCAATGTAGCATGTTTTCTCTGAAGACTACATGTATGTGTCAGAATTACCAAATTAATGTTTGAAATCCAACAGTCGATGATTAATTAATCAGACTACTCAACATGTAATTGTGTTATTAAATAAATCTAAATCGAAACTTTATCAATCTAAAACTTGATTCATTTCATACGTACTGTACAGGTAACCTTGTGTCCTTGTTTGCTTATTCATTATGCATCATCAAGATCATATGTACTTAGCGTACATGTCGATTCTACCGGAAAAAATCTGTCTATTACGTATTTCTTGCCACATGCTTTTGCATTACCATGGCTGTTAACAAAAGTAAAATGTTGTGACTGAAATTTCAAGGTACAGGGCATTCAAAATGGTAATGTTTTATATGACAATTGTCGTCTACTTTAAACATGCATTTCTCCCAATTTATTTTATTGGACAAAAACATTAATTTGATGGGTCCTGCAGTGAACCTATATTAATGGAAATAGCAGTGGCGTAGGCAGGATTTTGTATTGTGTGTGTGTGGGGGGGGGGGGGGGGGGGGGGGGGGGGGGGGGGGGGGGGGGCTGGGGGGGGGGGGGCACTTGTGTAGTGGGATATGACACAGGAACCTGTTTAAAGTTATTAATAAGCGAACAGGTAAAAATTTCCCGGGATTGGCATTTGCTGGGGTGTTCTTTCATAAGCTACGGCCCTATAGTACGGGCATTTTTTTAAAGTTTGCATTATTACCTGATATTATTTATTTAGGCTTGACCGCTAGCTGATGGACGGCAAATCAAATATTCAAATACATTTACATCGGGGGCCCTTGTGTTATTGCAAATTCATTATGGGAGGGAGAGGGGGTCGTTAAAAATTGAGGTAAAAGCCAATGTCTGATACTGCATTACGCTAATGTTGAATAGTCCTTTGTTGATCTTTGTGTCATTTAACAATACAAAATCTTGCAGTTTCAATACCCCTCTCCCCTTGTAATGTTTTGTGACCGTGTCATATTTTACTTTGGGGTCTTTAGTAATACATATATGTTAAAATAAAATGGCAATGACTGGTTGCATTTTACTTTATAAATTAACATTACATTGCACAATAACAACCACCACAACCCCCCCCCCCCCCTCAATTACGTTTTGTCACATCCCACAATTCCGACACTCCTTAGTGCACGTTGCGTAGTTCTCGAATGATCCCATTATTCAATCGTAAATAATAAAGAAGTAACATACCGCTGGTCGGTAAATGTTATATTTGACCGGATCAACTTTATTAAGCTTCAATATCTATAATACGCAATCTAATATCTCCCAGCAGAACTATTACATTGTAACAGTGTTCAAACTCGCACGTGCTGTTCATCATATGACATACGGCCATTACTTCAAAGGGAGTGAGTAGCACATTTAAATTAAAGGTGGGGTTTTTTCACTTAATTTACAACTACTGTAGTAACGTTTTTTTGTACTTTTTTTAATTACAAAAACCATACCAAAAATCATTTAAAAAAAATAAAAAATAATAATAATAAAATATTTGAAAAAAAGTACGAAACATATGCACACCTTTTTACAAAATAAGATCGTCTGCTTAAAATAGCACAGCAAATGATAGTGCAGGTGCACATTAAGTCAATACTTTACTTTTTACGACTGTTCGGACTATATAAATAGTGGATTGGACGTGTTGCGATAGATCCCAAATATGTGTTAACGCAAATGGATGAATTAAAACAAAAAGTTGTATTCTTCTACCAAAACTATTATATCAGACAATGTAGGCATTATTACTAAAAACTACGACACAACAGACTGTATCAAAACAGGATAAAACTAATTTGCATATCCAGATCAGACTTGTTTGTCACGTGTTCGTAATCGATCGGAAAACCAAAACGAAACTTGTTCGATGTCAGTTTTTTTCTTCAAAATATACAATTAGCTAAATTTTAAAACATTTTTATGAGTTCAAGTATCCGCGATAAGAGCAACATTGGGAATCTTTATTGGGAAACTGTTGGGTCGTAATTGGGAAAAGGTTTGATATTGGATTGGGAATTTACGTTAGGGGAATGGGGCCGTTCATCGTCCCCAAAATGTATGGTAGATTATACCCATCCGATAGGTACCTAAAGGGGGGTCAGTGGGGCAAAGAAAATGGCCGAAGTGATCGGGCTGACATTATGGAAACCAAAAACGGCCTAAGTGATTCTCATTTAAAAAAAAAAAAAAAAAATTGAAAAAATAATTTCCACAATTTCTCTGACGACGGAAATCCGTCTCACGACGGACAGTTAACAGCCATATCATTACATACTTCCCTCTTAATTCCCCAAAGAATAACGTAAGCTTCAGAATCTATACAAGCTTAAAAGATCAATATCTTTTCTCTCTGTTTTTAAAAAATATCCAATATACAGTATGGAGTATTGATACTGGTACTCAAGCTACATGTATATGTAGCCTGCGTATTGATCTGGGCTTACAGAAGTTTAAAACGGAAGAAAAAAAAGATAATTCACTATAATGAAAAGTAACACTACAGTATAATATATCAGTGAGTAATAAAAATATAACGATAATTCACTATAACAAAAAGTAACACTGCAATATAAAACATTAGTGAGTAATAAAAATATGAGAGAATTAATTAATTATAA
Source organism: Gigantopelta aegis (assembly GCF_016097555.1). Lineage (NCBI taxonomy): Eukaryota > Metazoa > Mollusca > Gastropoda > Neomphalida > Peltospiridae > Gigantopelta > Gigantopelta aegis. The sequence goes on along the minus strand of NC_054700.1, from coordinate 39,825,492 downwards.
TAGCAAGTATGGACTCAGGGTGACAATAGTGTCACTCACATTTCCATTCCACACTTTGCCAAATTAATGGCATTTCATTATTATAGCCACATTTGCATGTATCACTACACGCTTAACAGTTTTCTGCATACAAATAATTTGAGGGTATGTAATAAAAACCAAACAAATCCTAAGTGGTTAGGGGTTTCAAATATTTTGAAATTGGGACACTGTGTTTCATGTACTTTGATAAACTGTAAATAGCTGTTATCTTACTTTAATAAATTCTAAAAATTGTAAAACTTGTAAAAATTAATCCATCAAGATTTCAGTGTACCTAGTTTTACCCTACACTTGTTATTTTAAGGTACAGCATACATGTACATGCAACTTGGTAGTAGAGATGTGATGTGTCATAGGATTGTAATCAGGGATTTAGATTGCACCAAAAAGGTTACACCACTAGAGTAACAGGATAGCACATACCACAGCCTTTAATATACCAGTTGTGGTGCACTGGCTTGAACAAGAAATAGCCCAGTACGCTACAACTTAAATTGCTAAGAAACATATACATTGTATGCACCAAAAACAAAAAGTTTACAACCGGATAGACAATGCAAATTTATAGCAAGACCCATCAAAGACGGGCATATAAAAATGTACTTAGTGGTTTTTTCTTTCCTATCACATCTGAGATGATGATCCTCTCTACAGGGTTTTATCAGCTATGTTTCTAGACTCTGATAATCGGCACAATGTAGATATTCCTTTTCTTTATTATTATATACAGATATGTTTTGAAACCAATACGTAATACTCGACAAACAGCCCTTCCCTCACCCATAACATTTCATAACACAAAATAGATAAAATTTGAATAAACAAGTACATGTACAATATATATGTATATTATTACTCTTTTAAAATGTAACTTGGTTTAATAAGATTAAAATTCCGTCTTTTGTTTTGTAAAATGACATAAAAATTCCCAAAGTCAAAACCATGGGCCTCAAGTCAAATTTTAGAAATAAAACCCTGCTCTATATGTATATGTATGCCAAATAAGTAAGCTTACTTTTTGTGTCAATTATTATGCCTAAATGTTGCGTCTATATGTAACAGTGAGTGAACGTACACCTTTCACTGATGTGTTTTATTCTGTACATAATTGTTTATTTTACCTTTAATTAATGTTTTATTTGTTTACTAGGTTTTCCCAAATAGCATATACTATACGGGCAACGCCCAAGTGATGTTTCCCGCCAACGACTGAGGCGAATTGTCTGTGCGGGTATTTAGACCAATCACTATAGTTTATTGTGTAGTGGTCACTGTTTTATGATCACGTGACAGACACTATTGTAATTTTGTTCAAGACGCTCTTTCCACTGCTCCGCTCCACAACTTTCTATTTCTGCGTATCCTGTATCATTTGCACTGTACACATAAGGTATGACTAACAAGCATGTTTTAATGTTATTATAATACAAAATAGTGTTTATAACTAGTACGTAATTTTATATACATTAAAGAGTTTTGATTAAAAGCTAGTAAACATATGTTATAATAAAATAATGGTGAAGTTGTTTAATAGTAAGCTTAGTAATTAATATAAAACCAAATAAAGTTATAAATGTTTCTAAACCAATATGCTAAAGGTCGCCAAGGACACTTTTCATAAAATATATTATATATACTACTCAAAAGAATTTAAGGGTCAAAAATTTATAACCAAATAAGTTTCAGAGTGTATTAGATTGATGATGTAAACTACACCAAAAATTTAATTTATTGTTCCATATTTACAAAAAAAAACAAATAAACGTCACTGTATACAAGAAAGTCACACGACATGCTGTCAAAGTTGAAGGTTGTCAAACATGGATTTTACACATTAGAACATTCGTTTAATAGTGTGTGAATCCACCCCTGGCGCGAATACACTCGACACATCGTTGCCTCATGCTGTTGATCAGACGTCTGAAGAACTCTTGGGGAATGGCCTGCCACTCTGCCATAAGAAGTTGACCCAGATCATGAAGGTTGGCCGGAGGGGCATGGTTATCCCGAACTCTCCTGCCTAATTCGTCCCAGGCATTCTCTATTGGGGCCAAGTCAGGCGAATATGCTGGCCAATCCATCCTGGCGATACCTTGTTGTCTGAGAAAGTCCGTTACCACCCTGGCGCGGTGGGGTCTGGCATTGTCATCCTGCAGAACTGCCCCGCCGCCAATCTGCTGAAGGCCTGGGAGAACCAACGGCCGGATAATCTCATTCAGATAGCGGATTCCATTCAGATTGCCATCCACCACATAGAGCCATCCACCACATAGAGGGGGGTCCTGTGGTGGATAGAGATGCCGCCCCACACCATGACGCTGCCACCACCGAACCGGTGACGTTGTCTAACGTTAACGTCAGCGAAGCGCTCCCCAGGACGTCTGTAGACACGAACCCAACCGTCGTTGAACTGGAGACTAAACCTGGACTCATCAGTGAACATCACTCGACCCCACTGAACACGTTGCCACCGCAGATAAAGTGTGCACCAGTGACGTCTGGCCGTTCTGTGACGTGGTAGGAGTGGTGGTCGAACAGTCTGGCGACGGCAGCATAGATTATTGGCTCTCAGACGATTGCGTATGGTTTGATCAGACACTCGAGTTCCAGTCGCAGTCCGCAGATTGTCACGTAATCAGCGTACAGTGGTTGTGCATTGACGTAGAGCCATATTGGTGATGTAGCGGTCCTCTCTATTTGTAGTGCTTCGGGGTCTTCCCGAAAGTGGACGATTTCGAACAGAATTCGTTGCTTGGTACCGTTGCCACAGTCGGCCAACGACACTCTGACTGACATGAAGTCTCAGAGCAACATTTCTTTGCGTATTGCCATCCTGAAGCCAAGCAATAGCCCTTCCTCGATCTTCGATAGTCAATTGACGTCGTACCATTGTCGAATTTGGAGTGTGCACCGTACACGAACACAAGCTCCAATTATACGGAAATTCAGCATTGGGAACATGGAATACACATGCAAAGCGTGCAAATGAAGCACTTTGTGAAAAAGCAAGTTATGGGCACTTAGCAGACCTTTCGTTTTCGCCCTAATTTACGTGCAAATGTAAGCATGTTTTCGCCATTAGAACTAGTCGACAGTGTCAATGACAGTGGATTTTAATTCATTTATGGGTTGCTTAGACCCACTTTCGTCAAAATGGAACAATACCATGCGTGACATTATGGTCTAGCTAATATAATTGACATTCAGAAAATAATGTCAAAAATATCGTCTGACCCTTAAATTCTTTTGAGTAGTATATATAATAAAACTCATATTTTAAAGTAATATATATGAATAAGTTATTTTCTTAGTTACTTGTATATAAAAATGTATAGTTAAAAGTCTAAGGTTATCATGGCAGCTATATTGGAATAATTGTATTTACATGATAACTTACGTCATTTTATTTGTTTCTAGGCTGGAACTATGTAACATCTAAGCGTTCCAGTCACTGACCATTTTGCCCATAGCAAAGGTGTGTAGTGTAATGTAATGTATTTATTTGTATTGTGTGTGATATTTGTCACATAATGTACGTGCTTTGTATGCCACACATACATTTCATGAGCGCCTGGCCAGTGCAATTGAATCGTATGTGTGTCGTATAAAAGATTATTGTGTTGTTTGTAGTGTATTCCATCACTGGAGATTATATATTGAAGTATTGGATTATATTTATAAGAAGTATTAATATACTGATGTAGGAAATAAGTATTTCCATATTTGACAGATTGGTTAATTATTAAATATAATTATAACAAATGTCTTCACAATTAAGCAGTAATTACGCATTTTATTTACATTTAGAAGTACATGTGTATTTCAGTTTGACAGCAAGTACGTTAAGGGAAGTTAGTTGGTAGTATAACTACTCAGGAGTTTAATAAAGGCAGATCATGTTGTACATGTTATTTATATGCCTTGGTATAATTCAATCATAAAATCATATCTGAATTATGAATTATGTATATGATTGAATATCGAATGTTTTATGTGTGTATTTTAACTATTTAAGCCTGTGATATTTATTATTGTCTATTGTCTTTACAGGGTCGTTTATTTTGTTGTACTATCTATACTGAGTGCATGTGCGGAAGTTCAATCCTTTGTTAATAAACTGTGAACCCTTCCAGTGACTCATTTGTCATCAATCAGAGTACTGTTATATATAGACCTCTATCACATTCCACCGTGCATATCTGTGTCTCGGTCCCCTGCGTGTGCTGTAACCTCACCGTGGTGCAGGGGTGTAACATTCTCTTTCAGAATGGCCAATACAGCATAAATTGACATTTTGAGTAAAAGTCAGTATCTATCTATGATATTTGTACTTTTGCACAGTTCTTTACACTGTTTTTATTTAAATCTTGAATTTTTATATTGATGTTGATCATCACCTTATTTGTTTGCATTACCATAGTTTGACACCCAACAGCCGATGTATATTTCGAGGTGGGGTGTCGTTAAATATTCATTCATTCAGTCTGTGTCTCAGAGCAACTCGAGGACGCTAACCGCGAACTCATGTGAGATCTCGCAAAATAGCCCTATGTACAGGTTGGGGGGTATAGACAATGAGAGGCCACATAATAGGAATGTGAATATCTCCATGATTAATTATTCTATCAGTAGGGAACCTGAACATTCTGTCGACATCCAACAAAGACTTACTGGAGACATTTGTGAATTATTGCTGATCACAAAATAAAAAATATTTTGTTGTTAACGCCCGAGAAACCATCGGTTCGGATCCGTACACAATAAATATTGGATATGGGCTGAAATAATATTAATGTGTGCGCATGTATGTATGCAGGTATTTATCGTATTAACATGATTTAAATATTAAAATTTTGTTCGGTATTTGGAATAGAATTAAATGATACATATGAATTTTGAGCTACAGTACTATAAAACATTAGAATCAGGTCCATGGAAACGATATCAGGATTGGGGGGGGGGGGGGGGGGGGGGAAGAGGGGCACAATCTGTAGTGGAGGGACAGTCTAGTTGGTGGGGGAGGAAAAAGCCATATTTTAAACCGGGTTTATAAATTATAAAAGTGGGGCTACAGTCTCCCCTCCTCCAACTTCTTGGTTGCTACCGACCTGAAAATGGTCAGAAATGTAACTATATATTGCATATACTGTACTTGAGCATGCGTGGACAGTCTAGTCTGTTTTCAGGACTCGAGTACATATATGCAAGGAAGACCACTGTCATTTAATTATAGTTTTTTTTACATCATTTTGCCATATGCTTGCCACCGGTTACGTAATTATAGGGCTATGGGACATGAAGGGAAAACAAAAGTCGAATGTGTGGAATGCAATACAATGTCATTATTTGTCATCCATGTTCAGCGCTGGAATTTGCATAATGCTATTTTACTTCATTCCTTACTCTCATTGTCATCAGATCTATGTAAATGTTGAGTACTCGGGTCTGGGTCGAGTTTGACCCTCGATTACTCGAGTCCAATATTTTGGACTTGTGGAGGTCTTAAACATAATGTATCAATACCTGTACAGTGCCGTATCAAAAGTGTTCGTGAAAATGACGTTAGTAACACGGAAGCACTTTTCTACCTTCTGCAAAATGCGTGTTTTTCCCAAGTTACGTAAAACCAAGCCTTTTGATACAATCCCTATTTATATATTTTTTACGTAGCTACACTGGTGACATCATGAATTAGTCGTCTGCTCCCTTGATCTTGAAGCAGACGGTGTTTTGCAAAATGGGTCGCAAATCCAGATCTCACTACTGAGAAAAAACAACTGATTGTTGAATTAAAATCGCATGGCCACAGAAATTCAGAAATTGTCAAATTATTCAATCAGTATGGAAAAAATAATGTATAAGTGGAAGTGTTGAGAACGCCAAAAGAACTGGTCGACCACGAAAAATCACAATTAGAGGAGAATTATGTCTAAAATTAAGTGTCAAAAAAGTTTGCGGGAAAGTTCTTAGAGATATAACTGCTGATTTTAATCAAGGTAGGAGAGTGAAAGTTCATCCTGTGACAATTCAAAGAATTTTACACAAAAATAAGATTTTTAGATGAGTTATTCGAAAACAAATGAGTATCCGTGAAGTGAACAAAAAAAAGCGACTGTGTCGTGGTGCCTGGACAGGAGATGGTGGGATGTTAATAACCAGTGGAGTCAAGTGATATTTAGTGATGAATCTCAGATAGTAATTGGCAAAAACCACCATGTTTTTGTTTGGCGAGCTGCACATGAAGCATACCGTCCAGAATGCAAGTCAAAGAAGGGTGTCAATTATGATCTGAGGCTGCATTACATGGCATGGTGTCGGAACTTTATGTATGGTTAATGGAAACATTAATGCTAAAAAGTATCGTGAAATACTCGACAATCATCTCTGGCCTGTTTTAGCACAACATTTTATCGATAAACCATATCGTTTTCAGGATGACAATGCACCTTGTCATAGAGCTCGATTAATCGAGGCATATAAACGTGAAAATAATATTCGTGGTATGACATGGCCTGCTCAGTCACCAGACTTGAATATAATAGAAAATATTTGGTTAAGAATGAAAAAAATACTGCAAAACAAGGCCCTAACCATAAAAACGTCTTAAGACTTGTTCGCTGCAGTTCTTGACATATGGGAAAATTTGAATGTAGAATACATTCAAAGTTTATATTTTTCACTTCACTTATGGCTTGCATTCGTAACAAGGGACACTTGACCAAATATTGAGGTATGGTTATTAACTCTATTAGCCGAATTTTGTTTTTTAAATTTACATACTGACCAGTGTTTACGTCGGCCATTTTGGATTATCGCGAAAACTTTTGATACAGCGCTGTACATGTAGCTCATACAAATCAATAGGTCTCATAAAATGCTGGTGTCACTAATAAGACTGTACGTGTTGACTACATGAAGTTCCAGTATAATGGCATTAATGCATGTACATGTTCACAATATTGGTCATTCATTCAGCTTTAATTAACACGTGAGGCACCAATATGTCATGATTGTCAATAAATATACACATATAGCGTGTACACGGTTGTATAACATGAATGGAATCAAAGATCTAATTATTCTGAAGACATTTTCAGGAGAGTCAATTCATTAGTAGGACACCGCCTCTCTTGTGTCTATACCCAAGCACTGAATTGGAATCAAAGACCTTATTCTAAGGACCCTTTGATTCAGATACTACATGTGTATATATGTACACTAGCTGTAACCATACAAAGATATAATATTATTATGAACACTTTTTTTGTCAGTCATTATGGGAGAAAGCATGTGTGAAGACAGAATCAAAGACCTTATTCTGAGAACCTTTTAATCCAGATATATACTACACTTGATACAGTGTTACCATACAAAGATATTACTATTAAAGAACAGGTTTTTTGTGTTGTTTTGGTAACAGTCATTATGAGGGAATTAAGGGACTGTCTACATCTGCTAACTGGCTCTGCCCATGTGTGAAGATGGAATCAAAGACCTTATTCTGAGAATCTTTTGATTCTTTGATTCAGATATGTGCTACACATTGTAACCATACAAGCATAATACCTTTATGAACACTGTTTTTCATAGTCACTATGGGGGAACTGCATGGTCCCCATCTACACCACCTCATTGGCTCTGCCCATGTGTGAAGATGGAATTAAAGACCTTATTCTGAGAATCTTTTGATCTAGATATAAGCTACACTTAATACAATGCTACCATACAAAAAATAATAGTATTAATTAAGAACCAGTCTTTTCATTTTGTTTGTAACTGCATGTGGATATGAGCGAAGGAACTGGTCCCTGTCTATACACCAACTCATTAAATCTGCCCATGTGTGAAAATGGAATCAAAGACCTTATTCTGAAGACCTTTTAATCCAGATGTAATACAATGTAACCATACAAAGATGACACTATTTTGATTTTTTTATTGATTTTTAAAAAAAATTGGACAGTAATTATGAGAGATGTGTTCCCTCAACTCCAACTCCCTGGATCTACCCATGTGTGAAGATGGAATCAAAGACTGTATTCTGAGATGACACTATTTTGAACGCTTTAATTTTTTTTTTTTTAAATGGACAGTCATTAATATAAAGGACGTGTCCCCTCAACTCCAGCTCTTAAGAATTAAGAACATATCTCTCTCTTTTTTGTAACCATCATTGTGAGGGAAGAGACTGGTCCCGGTCTACTCCAATTCATTGGACCTGCCCATGTGTTAAGATGGAATCAAAGACTGTATTCTGAGACGACACTATTTTGAACTCTTTTAGAAAAAAAAAATTGGACAGTCATTATGAGGGATGTGTCCCTTCAACTCCAACTCTTAAGAACATCTCTCTCTCTCTGTTTTTTTTTGTAACCATCATTGTGAGGGAAGGGACTGGTACCAGTCTATTCCAATTCACTGGCTCTGCCCATGCGTCAGGAAGGAATCACAGATGACCTTGCTGTGAAGACCATGCATACATAGCGAGCGATCCATCAGATGCGTGATTGCGATGACAAACATGTCCAGTCTAATAACGCGGGCGATAAATGGCTCGGCATGGCAGACTCTGTCCAATAAATGACAGGTCTCTCCCGGACCCGTCAAAAGGTAATTACCCCACGCTCCAATAGCCACGTTAAAAAGACTTGCATTTTTCAACAGATTGATCTTCACTACGTTCTAGTGGAGCGGCGTGTTACTGGGCAAAGAGCAAGATTACTTCACTGAGCGTTTCAACACACTCTCTACGACTGATCAGCCAGAGTGTAATGAAGTAATGGTTTCCTGTCACAGCCAAACTTGCCCCAGACATAACCTTGGTTAAGCAGCTAACCACATGGACAGAGCAAAAAAGTTTGTTTTGTTTAACAACACCACTAGAACACACTGATTTATTAATCATCAGCTGTTCTAATATTTGGTAATTCTGACACAGTCATCAGAGGAAATCTGCTACATTATCATATCATGATGGCCAGTGGGTTTTCTCTCTCATTATCTGTGTGATCTAAGGAACAGGTCACAGTCCAGCACTTGGCAAATTAAGTGCTTAGCTGAAATGCAATCGGTCTAGGATCAAGTGCTGTCGGTGGCCTACTGGGCTATTTCTCATTCCAGCCAGTGCTCCAAAACTGGTGTAACAAAGACCATGCACTATCCTGTCTGTGGGATGGTGTATGTACAAGAAAGATCCCTTGCTGCTAAATGAAAAGGTATAGCCCATGCTTGATATAGCAGTGGGTTTTCTCTATCATCATCTGTGTGGTCTTAGGAATGGGACATAGACCAGTGCTAAAATGCTCGCCTCATACACAGTCGGTCTAGGATTGATCCTTGTCGGTGGGACCACTGGGCTATTACTCGTTCTAGTCAGTGCTCCACAACTGATATAACAAAGGCTATGGTATGTACTATCCTTTCTCTGGGATGGTGTACACAAAAGATCCCTTGCTGCTAACTGAAAAGGTATAGCCCATGGTGTAGTAGCCAGTTTTCTCTCTTGTTACATGTGCGGTCTTTAACCATATCTCTGGCCCATATAACCATCAAAATGTGTTGTGTGTATCATTAAATAAAGTATTTCTTCTTCTTGTAATTTTTCTCTCAAACTATTTCATACAAAAATGACCTGTATTTAAAGTACTTCAACACTGTATGTTATTTCTGTCTAAAACTTGAAACCTCTGCTTGAAATAGGCTAGGGTTGGGGTTTTTTGTGTTTTGCTTTTGTTGTTTTTTCTCCCCCCAACTAAGTTATGTTATAAAGAAATTTATTTCGAAGTTCATAATCATCTACTAAATCATGCAGCACTCCAGCTGCACTCAAGAAAAGAAACTGTTTTAAATGTTACATTATTTTCATTAGGGTATATTTCTACAGAGTAAATACAAAATGGAGTACCATCACAATTCTGGCCAATGTCAAATGGTCACATCAAGACACTGTCTATATAGACTTTCTATTGGACAAGCAATAACACAGTTTGTTTTGTCAACATCACCACTAGAGCACATTGATTTATTAATAATCATCGGCTATTGGATGTCAAACATTTGGTCATTCTTACATACAGATTAGTCTCAGAGGAACCTGCTACATTTTTCCATTAGTATCTTTTACATACACCATCTCAAAGACAGGACAGCACATACATGTACCGTAGCCTTTGATATACCAGTCGTGGTGCACTGGCTGGAAAAAACCCCACCAAAATGTATAGAAATTAATTTTCTAAGCAAGTAAGATTAAGTTTCTACCAAAGGTACTGCACACAGGCACGCACATGTATGCAGGAAATTGTGCAGGGGTGGGGGAGATTTAGACTGCACATGGCAAGCAATGTTTTTAGGGTGGTCGGGTCATACTGCAACGGAAAATATTGAGCAGGTTCAAACCCCAAAACCAATCCCATCCCACTCCTGCACACACACACACACACACACACCGTACCTTGTACAATATTTTCAGAAGAGTATGTACCATCATGCAGGCACCAGCAGTTAGAAGCCATTATTTCAATGAATCAGGTTCCTGGGTGCATGCAATCTGTTTTCTTGAAGCTACTTAGAGGACAGATTGTAAGAATAATTTTACTTTAGTGACAGTCTAAACCTTATTCCAACAATTTAGGTCACAATTTCCACAATTTGTTGAGACATATTTTCCACATCTGGCATTAAGAAGCTACATAAAACAAGAATTCTCTCAAGTTAAATGTCTCGCCTACTATAAACAATTTTCAGTGCACTGTGATGAACATCAACAGGCGAAACTACAAACCAAGTTTCACCAAGCTAGAACTTATAATTTGTGAGAAATTCATTTAAACACGAAACTGTAACATAACAGTTGCTGCCATCACTGCTGTCATCTCTGGAAAATTAATATCTATATTTCACCTTTTTACTGTCAAGTAAGATATTTCCGACAAATAGTTTTTAGGGTTTTTTTTGCTAAACGACACCATAACAGCCATTGATTTATTCATCATCAGCTTTCTGGTAATTTTGAATGCATAGTCTTAGAGAGGAAACCTGCCATATTTTTACATTAGTAGCAGGGGATCTGTTACATGCACCATCCAACAGACAGGATAGCACATACCATGGCATTTGCAGGGTTTTTGCCAGAGGGTAAAATGGGTATGGTGCCATACCCAACTTTGTTTTGCAGATTTCTTTTTTCAAGTTAACCTTTTGACAAAATTAATTACTCTTATCATTACTGTATGATTTTCTTAACCCTAAACTTAATCCATTTTCCTTCTGGGGGAGGCTTCCCATACCCCATGTTGATTGTGGTTGCATTCAATTCCATAGCATATTAATCATAAAAAACATTCTGGCAGAAGGAAGTGTTTTATTTAACGACGCACTCAACACATTTTATTTACAGTTATATGGCGTCAGACATATGGTTAAGGACCACACAGATTTTGAGAGGAAACCCACTGTCGCCACTACATGGGCTACTCTTCCGATTGGCAGCAAGGGATCTTTTATTTGCGCTTCCCACAGGCAGAATAGCACAAACCATGGCCTTTGTTGAACCAGTTATGGATCACTGGTCGGTGCAAGTGGTTTACACCTACCCATTGAGCCTTGCGGAGCACTCACTCAGGGTTTGGAGTCGGTATCTGGATTAAAAATCCCATGCCTCAACTGGGATCCAAACCCAGTACCTACCAGCCTGTAGACTGATGGTTTTTCTGGCAGAGACATTGCTTTGATATACCAATCATGATGCAATGGCTGGAACATGAGATAGCCCAATGAGCCCACTGATGGGGATCGATTCTGTGCGTTAAGTCAGCTCAGCTCATTACCACTGATCTACATCCCACCCCTTCTGACAAACAGAGCCCTTTGAATGATGTAAATGACATATTAAATCACATTTTCTTCTGTCTGTATATATGTATATATCTGATGGGCTTATGGTCATCCTAATGTCTGCAATAACTCAAACTTCTTTACTTACTACTATATATTTTTGTGGCACCAAATTATTGTCAGGTAAAGTCTAGTTCATGCTATACTAGTATACAATCATTAATTAGGACAAACATTAATTAGGACAACAAAGAAACACATTAGATATATATATAGTATACTATACGAGTTTTCGCTAGATATAATTTTTACGAAATGACTGAACTTCCCAAACATATCTAACTAAACGTAAGTTTCGTAAATATCTAACTAAACGTAAGTTTCGTAAAAATGATATCTAGCAAAAACGAGTGTGGTATTTTATTTATTACCCTCCTTTAAATCACACAAATTATGAAAAATAAACAAATTAATTAATTAATGTTGCATTTCAAGACCAGATGTCGATTTGCTTAACTAGCCAGTGCACAACTACGTGCTGCCGCATTGAGAAATAGTTTGTTATACTTCTACTACTAAGTTGTCAGGGGAGTGGTGTAGACGTACTTTCCCTTAAATTTCCATCAGGTTTCTTTTTTTAATTTAAACAAAGCTGTAACGAACATGCATATATATATGTTTATTTTCATATTGGGTGAAAAAAGGGTATTATGAAAAAAATCCATATTTTAACAAAACTCCCCCAAGAAACCAATTAATGTTCCTGTTACGCCACTGGTTACGCTAATAATGATGAATTCACAAATCACAACTGACAATAACAATTTGTTGACCAAAAATCCAACCAGTAAGAGAATAAGAGTTTTTGCAGTTAAAAATGTGTAGCTTGCAAAAGCAGCGGAGTTCACAGGAAAACTAAAGTTACAACTTTATTCAGTTTTAACTTCAACCTTTTTATGTTTAGCAGGCGGGGAAACTTTGATTATGTTTATGTTTATGTTTATGGTGGATCCATAAATTGGTGCAGCAAAAATGGAACCGACAAAATCACAGTGGTTTTCTTTAGACTTTGTTGTTGTTAAATCAACAACTTGTTTTGACCCAGTGAAAGGGACGGCCATGTGAGGGGCACTGTAACTGGGGCCAATGGAGGAGAAAATTACGTTACTCAGTTGTCGATGTTGTACTGTGGATATATTGCTGTAGTTATTTATACTTTGCACGTTTCGACGGCCAGACATTAATTTGCATTATTGCAGTTGGTGGGACATTATTTTCTCTGTTTGGACCATCGTTTTTCTAGCCGAGTGGTTTGTTAGCCTGTGAGCCCAACTGAATTTGCTATTTGTCTCATTATGAAGCTAAGTTTATTTTTTCTGACCGGACTTTGTTTGAATCAGGGATGGTTGTTTTGAGGTGCAGTTTTTGCATTTGTGGCTAAATAAAACGGGGTATCAGAAGAACAAAAATCATTTGGATGTAAATGAGCATAGAGTTTGTAAAGAGAAACTGGACATCGTGGATCACCGGGGATAGCCCACCATGCACAAGTTGCCACATCATGGACATTCCGTGGGTCTACTCCAGTGCGTGTTTTTGTTTGGCGTTCATTATATTCCATAAATTCTTTGCCATCTGAATCCAATTTAAGGGTGACATCGCCCCATTTCATTTTATGATGTGGTGTGACACTTCGAGGAAGAAGGAAATGTTTTATTTAATGACGTACTCAACACATTTTATTTACAGTTATATGGCGTCAAACATGGTTAAGGACCACACAGATAATGAGAGAGGAAACCCGCTGTTGCCACTTCATGGGCTACTCTTTTTAATTAGCAGCAAGGGATCTTTTATAAGCACCATCCCACAGACAGGGTAGTACATACCACGGCGTTTGATATGCCAGTCGCGGTGCACTGGCTGGAATGAGGAATAGCCCAATGGCCCACCGACAGTGACATTTCGAAGTCCAAAATGCCTGGTGTTATTCCACCATAAAGTGTTCAAAATTGATTCAGGGTTATTCCGACCCAGGACACCGGAATCCCACAATGTTTGAATTTCATCGCCTGTCAAAGCTAGACAGTTTAGAAGTCAGGGAAGATGGTTCATAATCTTCGCGATTTGATTTTTTTAATGGAAATAAAGAATCGACACGGAATATTACAAAGCTCAATTGGGATATCGATTCGATAGGCTTACATTCACCACTCTCGATCACAAATTTTTGCAAAATTTTAACATCACATTGATTTTTACACCAGGTGTTTTGGTTTTGAATTATTTGGATGTAACTGTCGATATCTGATGTATCATCGAACTGATCAGCCCAATTATCAGCTGGTTCGTCGAAAAAATCATCCTTAAACAGTTCTTCATAGACATTACCTGGGATATCATGTCCTGTCTCAAATGGATGGAGAGACGAAACAGTCTCCTACACAAGGCTCAACCAGTAATGAGATACTTGCCTCATATCACCAATGTCAGTTTTTATGTTAAACATGCGATAGGTTCCAAATAGTCGGTCTAGGATCAATCCCCGTCGGTGGACCCATTGGGCTATTTCTTGTTCCAGCCATGAAGTGGTGAAAGTGGGTTTCTTCTCTCAATATCTTTGTGGTCCTTAACCATATGTCTGACACCATATAATCGTAAATAAAATGTGTTGAGTTCGTCGTTAAATAAAACATTTCCTTCCTTCCTTCTATTTGTCGAAAATATGTTATAATAGCAACAAACTCAGGATAGTCTCTTTAAAGAGCTACCCTATTACGGTTAATTACCGTACTAAAAAAAAAGTAAAGTTTGTTTTATTTAACGACGCCACTAGAGCACATTGATTTTTAATCTTATCATTGGCTACTGGACGTCAAACATATGGTCATTCTGAGACTGGGTTTTTTAGGAAACCCACTGTCACCACATAGGCTACTCTTTTACGATAGGCAGCAAGGGATCTTTTATTTGCGCTTCCCACAGGCAGGATAGCACAAACCATAGCCTTTGTTGAACCAGTTATGGATCACTGGTCGGTGTAAGTGCCTTGCGGAGCACTCACTCAGGGTTTGGAGTCAGTATCTGGATTAAAAATCCCATGCCTCGACTGGGATCCGAACCCAGTACCTACCAGCCTGTAGACTGATGGCCTAACCACAACGCCACCGAGGCCGGTAGGTTACCTTACTAATTACTCAGTATACATCAAACTGATCTGCATTTTAACAATTGCAAAAAAAAACTAAAGAAGCTTAACTGTGTTAAAGTTGGTTCAAATGAAATTTATCTGCAGTATATATATAGTACTATACCTATTAACTCACCTGAAGCGCAATCAATTGGAAAATTAATTAAAGGCACATGTATGAGTAAATGATTATATATAAATATAGATGCAATACAGATTAAGATGATTACTAGATAAATGCCATAATGATACGTTTATATAAATACACCAGTTACTGATGCATTTACACCACACACATTTAGTTATCAAGGAAACAAAACCATTAAATTTGTTCTTTTTTTTTTTACTTAAAAAAAAAAAAATTAACAAAAACATTCTTCTAAAAACTAACATTTTTGCCGTAAAGTACCTAATAATTAAATACATAATAGTGGAGAAAGACGTGTTTCTTACTTCGTTGCATCTCTGGGACTCTTGATGAACTTCACACAAGTTCTCTTCAAAAATGTCTTCTCAACCCATGATCTCTGACTCTGGAAAGATAAAACAAGACACAGTTAATATGGTTTACTCACTTAGTATAGTTTACTCACTTAGTATAGTTTACTCAGTATAGTTTACACACCATTAGTATAGTTTACACACCATTAATATAGTTTACACACAGTTAATTTGCAGAGTTAATAAATTAATATAGTTTACAAACATTTGTAGTTTGTTCTTCAATATGTAATACTAGTCTACATGAGTGACAATTATGCTTGACTCAGAATACCAACTGCCAACAGAAAGTTGGCAAACTTTGTTGTGACAGTTGACAGTCTGAGTCTAGCATGTACATATATCTTACAATGAGTTATTTCAAAACATATCTAACAAGCATTTTAAGCTAGCTGGATATAGAGAATAATACATGATTGACCGTTAGATACCATTTATCTCACAAGTTGTTTTAAAATGTATCTAACGAGTGAAAGCAAGTTTGATATGTTTTTAAACAAATGGCATCTAACGGACACGAATGTATTATTCTATTTCTTACATATCCTCAAAAAATTGGTTTTAAGCAAATTTTAACTTCTTTTTCGACTAAAGGTTATTTACAGCCGTTGCACTTGTAGCCAACTTACATGTCACAGACACATGATTGTCAGATTAACTATACGTCACAGTGTAATATTTCCACTGAGTTGTTTTTCATTGGCTGTATGGCACTGGTAACCTGGTCATCACCTAGGAACAGCCAGTCGTATATCTTGAAATTGTTAACACATATACGTTTGTTAACAACCCATATGTTATTAAAAATAATGCATGGTGCTCTCACTAACGGGTGTGCAAGAAACATTTTTAAACACTGTTTTAAGATAAATGGTATCTAACATGGTACATAGCAAAATTAAGTGTGGTATTCACTTTGCTATATTTAATCTAAAACCTGTTACTACATTTTTAAAGCACTACTATCTTGTAAAACCATCATAGGTTATGATGTCACAAAGGCATGTGTTAAGTGTTGTCATACCCTATGATGGTTTTAAGATAGCTTTGGAAATCTGTAGCCAGGTTTATAAGAATTTTAAATGTCTTTTCCAACTAAAACATATTATTAGTACAATGTCATGTACTTTCACTTTCAGTTAATTTATACATTATATTTAGAGTTTCAGTAGTGTTAATTTCACTAAGTGGTTTGGCTTTGACATCCTAAGTCATCACCATAGAGTAGCCACTAAGATGCCTTTAAATCAGTCACCAACACATGCTGGGTATCATGGAAATAAATCTCTCAATAAGGCTTTGAGTTCCCTTAAATTCCCCAATTACACTCCTAATAAGGCTTCGAGTTCCCTTAAATTCCCCAATTACACTCCTAATAAGGCTTCGAGTTCCCTTAAATTCCCCAATTACACTCCTAATAAGGCTTTGAGTTCCCTTAAATTCCCCAATTACACTCCTAATAAGGCTTTGAGTTCCCTTAAATTCCCCAATTACACTCCTAATAAGGCTTTGAGTTCTCTTTATGGCTACCATACTATGTATTCCTACCTAACAACCAACCTGGCCCTTTAAGAGGATTGATTGATTTCAACTTATTTTCGTGCTTATATCCAATTAAGGTTCAAGCACGCTGTCCTGAGCACACACCTCAGCTATCTTGGCTGCCTATCCAGGACAGTGGGTTAGTTGTTAGTTTGTTAGTGGTTAGTGAGAGAGAAGAGGGTGTAGTGGCCTTACACCTACCCATTGAGCCCTTAAGAACTCGCTCTGGGTTGGAGCCGGTATCGGGCTGCAAACCCTGTACCTACCAGCCTGTAGTCCGATGGCTTAACCACTGCGCCACCGAGGCCGGTCTTTAAGAGGAGCTAATTATTTTCATTCCCCTGAGACTAGTTCATGTAGAGTAATTTGTACATCCCCTTAGCATGTCAGTTTATATGGTATCAATATGACAATATCTTAAAACCCTTCCCATAATCTTAGGGGAGCAATTAATCATTCCCTCAGCATCTCGTGAATCTACACCCCAGCTACACCCCATCTACACCCCGTCGTACATTCTCCATTACACAACTATGCTTTGAGTACTCTTCAATTCACCCAGTGATCATTCATGTAACATAGCCTTCATGACAAAGTGCTATAAATTCCTACGTAACTAAGCTTCAAAATGAGTTTGAGTATTCTTAAAGGGACATACCCTAATTTTTAAACACCAAGACATATTTTTGACTATTAGAGCCGTTTTTGATAACTGAAATCATATTTTACTTACATTTTATTGTTTAGATTATCCATTTCCGTACTTTCGAAGTGTTTTTGGTCATCTGAGTGTTTTTAATATCATAAAATGCATTTCTCATATTTTAAAAAATGCACGTGAGTCTGAGAGGTAACAGTTATGGAGTCGAGTTTTAGTCTATTTTAGAGGGTGTTTCACCATTTGAAAGTCACAGACTTATGTTTCACTCAATGGTAACTTTATCCAAATGTGTTACACGTTTGTAGATTAACTAAACTTAGTGTTAATTTTCACGGGTTGAAACTAGGGTCTGTCCCTTTAAAAAACACAGTGATGATTCACGTAACATATACCCCTGCATTAATGCACTGTCCATGTATTGCTACTAATTTTAACAATTTTGTATTGATCACAATCTCCATCAAACTGCTGATGAAATTACAACACGGAACAAACCACTTACGAGTGAAAAAAAAAACACACAAACAAAACACATCTCAGTGTAATTATTGTCAAGTATTTTCAACTGTTCTTTGATGTGTCACATGCCTATATATGTCTTTGGTCTGAGTGCTTGCATGATCACAACTGATGCATGTGTCAATTACAGTGAGGAAAAGAAAGGAATGTCCAACAACACCTCAGCACATTGTAAACTATGGCTATTTCGGAGTGTAATGTCTGGCACACACCTACCGATTAATGCTGACTCGACATTCGTGTTGGCATTAATCAGTAGGTGTGTGCAGAGCAGAGACGTGACAGTTGTGTCTAAATAATCTCCAATTTTTCCTCAATTACACTGTCGCGTTGGCTGGTGTGTGCCAGTGCACATTTTCAGACTTCCACCAACTCGACAGTCGAGTTGATGTCAAGCAGTGTAGGTATACGCCATGCATAACATAGGATTTCAACAACTGGTCAAATAAAAAATCTGAGAGGAAATCTGTTGCCACCACATAAGCTACTCCGAGTCCGACCCAATAAGCAGCAAGGGTACTTTTCTATGCACTTTCCAATACAAATGGATATATATACATCAGGCAAGGGAAGACAATTATGCAGTAGAGAAGATGACTCAGGTTGCATAGCATATTGGTTGTGCTAGCACAGCAAGCTGAGTAAGACAAAGGACAGTACTTACCACACCTTTTTATGTAGCAGTCACAGGGGCACTAGTTGAGATGTGGGAAATAAAAACACGAGTCCACTGTAGGCATATATTTATTAGCAACTATTGTTTTAATATTTTTAAATTAAGTAGCAATCTCTGAAACTTGCGTAGCCAATCACGATGAGATACTGAACAAAGTGTCCATTGTACAAGTAGGTAATCGATTCTATGACCCATAACACCTCATTTCTCGTTCCAGGGCCTAATTCACAGGGGTCTCTTATAGGCTCTGTTACACAACAAAGCATCCTCTTTGCAAGTCTTTTAGCTTTGCAGTGCGAGATCGCAAAGATGCAAGAGTTTAGTGAATTAGGCCCCTGGCCAGTGCACAACAACTGTTATATCAAAGGCCTTGGTAAGTGCTATCCTGTCTGTGAGCCATGCATATAAAAGATCCCTTGCTGCTAATGGAAAAATGTAGTGGATTTCCTCTCTAAGACTATATGTCAAAATTACAAAATGTTTCACATCCAATTTAGCTGGTGATTAATAAATATAATGTGCTCTAGTGGTATCGGTAAACAAAACAAACTTGGATAACACCTCAGGCGAGTGATCTACCACTGCACCACACGTACATGTATATCCCACCTCATCAGATAATGGAAAGAAAGAAATGTTTTATTTAACGAAGCACTCAACACATTTTATTTACGGTTATATGGTGTCAGACATATGGTTAAGGACCACACAGATTTTGAGAGGAAACCCACTGTTGCCACTACATGGGCTACTCTTCCGATTAGCAGCAAGGGATCTTTTATTTGCGCTTCCCACAGGCAGGACAGCACAAACCATGGCCTTTGTTGAACCAGTTATGGATCACTGGTCGGTGCAAGTGGTTTACACCTACCCATTGAGCCTTGCTGAGCACTCACTCGGGGTTTGGTGTCGGTATCTGGATTAAAAATCCCATGCCTTGACTGGGATCCGAACCCAGTATCTACCAGCCTATAGACCGATGGCCTACCATGACGCCACCGAGGCCGGTCAGATAATGGAAGCGCAGAAATGAGCAGACAAGTTCCACTGCATGACATATTGACAAGCAGTGATTACCATAAATGTTTTATTTATTGCGACATGATATGAATGGTTATATTGGGGATTAAGATTAGACCAAAAACATATTCATGATATTGCGTATTGTGGAGAATGTATGAGAAAGTGTGGATTTATGAGACAGAAAAAAAAAAAAGCCTCATATACTAGATTAATGTGGTAGCTATTTTGTGTAAAGATTAGCCATTGGTTAATTTGGCTATGGTAAGCTCTGATAGTCATTCTAAGTTAGCGTTCTTGCTATAGTGCATGCACAGTGTAACTCCTCTAAACCGGACACCCTCTGGACCAAGTAAAAAGTCAGGTTTTATGAGGTATCCAGTTTAGAAAGGTTCTCTTCTGTACAGATATTTAAAAAAGGACCATAAAAAATTTCCGGTTTGGGGAAAATTCCGGTTTACAGAGGGTCCGGCTTTGAGATGTTTCACTGTACATTTTTGAGTGTATCCAGGTTTGAGGGTGTGG
Organism: Gigantopelta aegis; assembly: GCF_016097555.1. Lineage (NCBI taxonomy): Eukaryota > Metazoa > Mollusca > Gastropoda > Neomphalida > Peltospiridae > Gigantopelta > Gigantopelta aegis. Next base: position 39,804,981 of record NC_054700.1, on the reverse strand, counting down.
GGTTTGTTTTGTTTGTTTTTTTGGGTTTTTTTTATTTGGGGGGGGGGGGGGGGGGGGAGGGGGGGGGGGGGGGGGGGGGGGGGGGGGGGGGGGGGGGGGGGGGGGGGGGGGGGGGGGGGGGGGGGGGGGGGGGGGGGGAATTTGTTAGTTTTTTGGTCACAGGAGCAAACAATTATTGATACATAAAAGATCATGGTGTGTACTGTCCTGTCTAAGAGGAAGTGCATATAAAAGATCCCTTGCTGCTTTTACATTAGGAGTAGCCTGTGTGGTGGTATAGTAGGTTTCCTTTTCCTCTCTACTGAACTAATGTTAAAATAACCACGTTTTATTTAAATGTGATGAGGTGTTATTGAACAAATATTATTTTTCTTCCTTTCTCCTTTTTTTTTTATGAGGGCCTCCTCAATAAACATTCCTTGAGAAATTAATTAAATCAAGTTGTCATGATCTGACCACGCAACTTAAGATGGCTGAAAAGTGCAGTGGAAAAGCAGAAAATTTAATTATCACCATACATACATGGAGGACAGAATCGCACACGGCACGGTATATTGTCTGATTAAAGTAAACATCATCAATACCAATAATACATTAACTTCCGCAATAGCCTCACAGACTCAGTGCGCTATCCACGTGGACAAACACTTCGTGGCAGAAATCTTCTTTACATCAAAGTTGTTCTGAAATTAATAAGTTCTCAAAATAGACAGCTGCCCCGAGGCTAATGGCTGGAAGTGTACATGTATGAAGAGAGATGTACGGAGCAACAAGTCAAAGATACAACAGAGAGGAGACTTGAAGAGGTCCTATCAGTGACACTTGGTCATCCATCCACTGTCCTCAGTCTACGTGTTGTCTTCATTTTCATCTATAGAGCTCACCATAGCTACAGGTATTTTAATTCGAAGGATCAAATCCCTCCAGTGATCTATTCTCTGAGACTTGAATAGGTCCCATCGGTCACACATGGTCATTTCGACATCATATAACCATAAATAAAATGTGTTGAGTGCAACGTTAAATAAACCATTTCCATCCTTTCTTCCACATGGTCATCTACTGTCCTGAGTCTACTTGTTGACTTTGTTTTCATCATCTGCAGAGCTCACCTGAGCTACAGGTATTTTAAGTCGAAGGATCAAATCCCTTCAGTGGACCCATTCTCTGAGACTTGAAGAGGTCCCATCAGTCACACATGGTTATCTATTGTCCTCAGTCATCTACTTGACTTCGTTTTTATCATCTACAGCGCTCACCTGAGCTACACGTATTTTTGGTCGAAGGATCAAATCCCTTCAGTGGACCCATTCTCTGATTCGTTTTTTTTTCCATCACAACCAGTGTCCCACGACTGGTATATCAAAGGTCATATGGTATGTGCTGTCCTGTTTGTAGGAAGTGCATGTAAATAATCCTTTGCTGCTAATTAAAATAAAGATGAAACAGGTTTCCTCTGTAGACCTAGTATCACAATTAACAAATGTTTGACATCCAATAGGCGATGATTACTTAATCAATGTGGAAGGTGTGTGACATGGACAATCACAAGAGACAAGCACCTGTTGTGATTTTGAGACAAGGACTGGGATGTGGAGGTAGACAGCAAAAGAAGCTGAAAGATACATGTAGGTGTTGCCAGATAGGGAAGAAATGAGATGGAAGAAATAAGAAGGAATTCAAAGGAGAGAAAGAATGGCAGTGAGAATTTGTTTTAATTCTATAAATAAAAATAAATAAAAAATCTGCTCTAGCGGTGTCATTAAACAATTTGTAATTCAAGTTAGCACTCAGTAATGTCAAGCGCATGCAGTGCCTGGCAAAGAATAGTTTGTTTTCAAAATTTGATTTAAAATTGATTATCAACTTCTACATTTACTGTATTTATAATATGCTTTAGAACTGGGACCTAATTCACAAAGCTCTCTATAAGGCTCTGTTAGACAACAAAACATCCTCTTTGCAAGTCTTTTAGCACTGCACTGTGAGATTGCAAAGTTATGAGATTTTAGTGAATTAGGCCCCTGAGTAGCGAACTCAGAAACTTGTGGCAAAGCATGACATGATTTTAAAGAAAACATTCTCGACTGGTTTACCAAAGAAAGACAACATTTCTAAAACACACACCAAATATCAACTCCACTGGACTATTTCTCATTCCAACCATACGCTCCACAACTGGTGTTAACAAAGTACATGGTATGTACTACCCTGAGTATGGGATAGTGCATATAAAAGATCCCTTGCTGCTAATAAAAAAGAATATTTCTTTCTTTCGTTTTTCTTTTCAGTTGTTTTGTTTAACAACACCACTAGAGCACATTGATATATTAATCATCAGCTATTGGATGTCAAACATTTGGTAATTCTGACTCTAGTCAACAGAGGAAACCCGCTACATTTTCTTAATGCAGCAAGGGATCTTTTATATGCACTTTCCCACAGACGGGAAAGTACATACCATGGCCTTTGACCAGTTGCGGTGCACTGGTTGGAACGAGACAAAACAAAAAATCAGTTGAAATGGATCCACTGAGGTGGTTCGATCCTGCAACGCAAGCACCTCAAGCGAGTGCTCAACCGACTAAGCTAAATCCTGCCTCAGGCTCTGGTAAGCCCAATGGCTGGGTGCAGGATAGAGATGCAAAACAAGCACTTAAAGGTAGGGTCAACTCAAACAAGAGCCTTGTGTGTTGGAAAGATGCATACCCGGACCACCAACACATACAGACACTTTAGCAAATGAAAAACGCATAATTTTAGAGTTAATAAAAAAACATGATTATTCCTGCTAACTGGGGGCAGCCATTTTGTTTCGTTTTTGTGACGTCTGGTGGGATATCTTGGGGCAAAGTGACGTCAGCTCCTGACCATCTCCTGTATGTACAGTGTAAACAAAAGCAGTAATTTTCGACAAGGTGCTTCTCTTTGATCAACGTGACTTGTAAAAGAGCATAAATGACGTAATAATATAATAAACTATTTAACTAAATATATTTCAAGTTGCATTAACGGAACAAAATGGGGTTATAGTATCTTTCTCTGTTAAATAATCCAAAGGAAAACTGTACACTGTATGTACAATGTAAACAAAAGCAGTAATTTTCGACAAGGCATTTCTCTTTGATCAACCTGACTTGTAAAAGAGCATAAATGACGTAATAATATAATAAACTATTTAACTAAATATATTTCAAGTTGCATTAACGGAACAAAATGGGGTTATAGTATTTTTCACTGTTAAATAATCCAAAGGAAAACTGTACACTGTTAGGCCTACTGATATGCTATGTTGGAGCAAAAACGACAACCCACAATACCCAAGTGATAATTTTCTTTTCTTTGGGACTACGTAATTGGTCAGTTCTGTGGTTTTAGATGGAAAAGTCTACTTAATCAATAGTTTTACAGAACTATTTACAGTAATAAACCATGTCCATTACCATTTTAGGGGCGACAGATAATATTCCACAATACTGGTATGTATTTTTGTGTCTAGACAGCGTCAATTAATTGGCTCGTCTGGTTACCAATCAAATAAACACAATCAGGAATCACAGGTAGAAGCAACTAACAGCATAGACCAATTAATTAAGAAAACACTCCGTGTATCATTTCAGTACGTAGGTTAATGCATGGACAAAACATTGTTAATTATTTCAACTTGTTGTGTGGCCACTTTGACAATGGTTTTTATTTTGTATTGAAAAATAATATATATATACAGTCGACCTTCGATAACTCAAACTTCGATCTTTCGTAAACGTTGATCTCTCGAAGTGAAACGGCGGTCCCGGCCGAACTGCTATACAAACTAGTAATAACAGACTTCGAACACTCAAACTTCGAACATTCGAAAAACTCTATCTCTCAAAGTAAAAGTAATTTTGTGGTCCCACCATAAAAAAAATAAGGGATATTGCACTTCCAAAACTCGAAGTTTGTGGAGTGACTGAGCCTTTTAACTGTACCAGTAATACTTTAAAGAAAAATGAATTGTCACCCAAGCCAAGCGTGAGTGCCCCAACTGGTCTCGGCTATCGATGATACACGCGGTAATTACAGAATAATAGATCGCCGACTATGTGGAACGAAATGATCCTACATGCCTGCATTGGGTTGTCGGTGTTTGTACACGGCAGCGGGCCTCATTACACAAAGTACGGATAGTCTTGTAATCTCCAAAGAACTGTTGTAATAACAATTAACGCTGTTTGTTTGCAGAACTGTGAACATTCGGAAGAAATGCTGCTCAATCTGTGCAAGATTACAGACACAGTAATGAAAGACGATTTTTTAAGCAAGTGTGCCAAACAATCTCTAATTACAAAAAATTTCGGATAGTTCTGCTCTTTGTACTTTGTGATTTGAGAGCTATAAATTATTTTGTACTGTTGTGAATGTTTTATATGTACAAAAAGAGTACATAACCTAGTGCTATTTGGCATACAGCGTTTTGATTTGTTATGTTATGTCTCGCTATGTTAGTGAGGGTTTTTAAAATGATTTTTGTGATTTACAATAATTTTGCTATTTATATTGTGTATTTTTTATTTGATAAACAAACGTACTTAGTGCTAATCGACATTCAGTATTTTAATTTATTACAACGTTACGTTCCGCCTTGTTTTGACATTTGAAAAATATATCAACTTTAATTTATCACTTACTTCCGGTTATATGTAAGTACGTGCTTTCAGTTTTCGTTTTGGTTTTTTTACTTTACTGTCAATTAATACAATAAAAGTACATAGAGATGTACGTCAAATTGATCGGATTTATCTTGTTTCTGTTAATATTTACTTAGTTTTATCATATGTACAGAAGAAATGTGCTAACATCTGATATCAACGAAATGATAATACTGCAATGCAGTTTCACTTTGAGGTCTGCTGTACGAATTTCGAACACTCGAACTCCCTGAAACTCGAACTATTTCGTCGTCCCCTTCAACTTAGAGTTAACGAAGTTTGACTGTGTATATATATATATATATATATATATATATATATATATAGTGCTGGATATACATATTGCTGGCTTACTGGGATGTGTATTATTACAGAATATTGCAATGTATGACTATTTATCATCCCACAAAAACCAGGTAGACTGTCTTTCTCTAGTTCTGAGGCTCATTCCTGATGTTATGCGTTAAGTATTACGTAACCGCCAGCTCGCCAGAGGGCGTACTCACTGAGATGGTACAAAATGGCTGCGCCCGTTGTATATAATAGCCGTCACATTTAACCGTTTTATTAATTAACTATACATTATACTTGTTGATATTAAGCAATATGCATACCAGACCAAATGCCTTAATTGTCCCTTCTTTTAACAGACTTACATGTATATGGATTCAAAGGCCCACCATACTACATGCACCTCATCCCTTGCAAGTTGCGCATGGGTATACATGATGACTACAACCCAAAGCTGTGTCTAGCCTGGACAAGTGGCTGTTTACTATATGGCTAATCTCTTCAGAGAGCCCCCGTGTTACTTAGCCATTAATGTAAAATCAATCAACAAAAGCTTTTCTCCCCTGATCGAAACCCATGCCACTTTGTTAAGAGGTCCATCTTAGCAATTCATCTTGGCCGAGAAGAGTAGCGAACTCTCTAAAAGAAGGGAGGTAATCAGGTGATAATAAATCAATAGCCAGACGGTCTGATCCCGAGGATGTAAGTGGTAACCACCACTTGAGCGCCGATCAGGACGACGTAAAATGGGTATAAAACTTGGTACGACTAGAAAGGAATCAATGACGGTCATCAGATTTGGAACTATGAAGTGGAACCTTTGATCATGCAATCCACAGGGCTAGAATCTGATGGCTAAAAATGAATTAAGTGTGAAAGTCACTGCGTGCATACGCTGCACATACATACAGGTATATGTATATGCATGTAACTCGGAAACAAAAGTTTGTTTTGTTTAATGACACCACTAAAGCACACCGATTTATTAATTATTGGCTCTAGGAACAAAAAAAGTTTGTTTTGTTAAACGACACTACTGGAGCATTTTGGTAATTTGACGCACTGTCTTAGTGAGGAAACCCACTACATTTGTTCCATTAATAGCAAGGGATCTTTTATATGCATCATTCTGTAGACAGGATGGCACACACCAAGGCCTTTGATAAACCAGCTGTTGTACACTGGCTGCATGAGAAATAACCCAATGGGTCCACCTACGAGGATCGATCCCAGACTGACTGCACATCAGACGAGCACTTTACCACTGGGCTATACGTCCCACCAATGGCAAGAGGAAACATTGTTTAACCAGATGCGGCACATTTTAAACTATGGGTTAACATTTGGTTAAATTTCAACAAATGGGATAATGATTAGAAGAGACAGATGGAGAAACAAACCATCTGTCACCACACCGGCCATTCACTCTCAAAAACAGCAAGGGAACCTTTATGTGCACTTTCCCATAGGTAGTACACATCACAGACCTTTTTGTAACATCTATCAGGCACTGGATGAGCCAGGGGGTGGGATGTAGTCCAGTGTGCGGTCGGTCTGGGATCGATCCCCGTCAGTGGACCCATTTGGCTATTTCTCGTTCCAGCCAGTGCACCACGACTGGTATATCAAAGGCTGTGATATGTACTATCCTGTCTGTGGGATGGTGCATATGAAAGATCCCTTGCTAATTGTACTAATGGAAAAAATGTAGCAGGTTTCCTCTCTAAGATTGTATGTCAAAATGACCAAATGTTTGACATCCAATAGCCAATAATTAATAAATCAATGTGCTCTAGTGGTGTCGTTGAACAAAACAAACTTCTGGACGAACAAAAGTCCCTTCACCCCCCCCCCCCCCTCCCAATCCAACTCCATCCAGGACAACTGCACCTGTAAAACACATGTGCAATACATTGATTCACCTACCATGGTAAACTCACGAGCAACAGAAAACAAAAACTAACACCACTAAAACAGAAAGGAAAGGAATGTGTGTGAAATGGCACCCCAGCACATTGTTTTGACAAGCAGTAATTAGGCATCTAGCATGGTGACTGTGACCCCCACTGTTAGTGCTGTGACACAAACACCAAGAAAACATGTTGAGAAGCACACTGCCCTAAGCTACATACACACGCAGCAGCTTCTTCTTTCCCCCATCGGCTATAGTTAATACGTCCATTTTTCAACTCAGGACGCGTTAGTGGGTTTCCCAGTTATGACAAACTTAGCATACTTGTGACTGGTAGCAAAGATGATTAACATCATCTGGGAGATCTAAGAGATTAATCTCCAGAATTAATCTCCAGATATGACTAATCCCCGGAGAAACCCCTGTGAAGCCAGCCTTTGTAACAGCTGAAAGGATCACACCTCATTAACCTGGTTGCAACATGCACTTTTATTAGTATTATAAGGAAAAGAATCTTTAATGAATATATATACCTTGATTATTAGTGGACAAATCCAGTTGTCACAAGCACTATAGCTGTCGCATACTGCATGGCTCATGCATGTGTGTGTATATATATATATATATATATAATCTGTGCATAAATAACTCAAGAATATTGAAAATGTACTGTGCTTGATATTAAGTAAAGGAATCTTTAAGGAATATATACACCTCAGCATGTTCTTTTTTAGTGGAGAAATCCAGTTTGTCACAAGCACTAGCTGTGGCATACAGCATGGCTTTTATTCAGAAAATCTTTGAATAAATAACTTGGAAATATCGAAAATGTAATGTGTTTGCATGCTTCGTAGACAGTTGTATTCAGTGTCACTGGCATAGGAAGCAGGGAGCAAGGTGGGCATGTGCCCACCCCCCCCCCCCCCCCATTTTTCAGATATTTTGCTTTATATTTGCTTTATAATAGTGTAAAAGTAAGTAATTATAAAAGTGTGCCCACCACACACACTTTTTGGTACCTTCCTACGCCACTGAGTGTAACTACATGTAGGTTTTTGTTTTACCACATCAGTGTTTCTGCCAGGAAGAAATTTTTGGGAATGGCGCTATGGAACTGAATGCAACAACAGTCAACAGAGGGTATGGGAGGTCTTCCCAAGAAAGAAAATGGATTACATTTATTGTTAGGGTTTAAAAAATCACACAATAATGATAAGAGTAATTAATTTTGTCAAAAGATTAACTTAAAAAATTAAAATCTGCAAACAATTTGGGTATGGTGCCATACCCGTTTTACCTTCTGGCAGAAACCCTGCACATCATATCAAATCTCATGAAATCGCAAATCCACAAAATCTTAGCAAGTTGACTGCTGGCAGCTATGTGTGTAGCTAGATAAGGCTGTCACAAGACAGATGAGCTGCACAAAGACAGTAACTTTTCAGCAACATTCACTTTGCACACAGTTTGACATTCATTTCAACTTATTTTTCGTGCTTATATCCAATTAAGGTTCAAGCACGCTGTCTTGGGCACACACCTCGGCTATCTGGTCTGTCTGTCCAGGACAGTGTGTTAGTTGTTAGTTGGTTAGTGGTTAGTAGTTAGTGATAGACAATAGTGGCCTTACACCTACCCATTGAGCCCTTAAGAACTTGTTCTGGGTTGGAGCCGGTACCAGGCTGCGAACCCTGTACCTAGCAGCCTGTAGTCCGATGGCTTAACCACTGCGTCACCGAGGCCTGTACGGTTTGACAAATCCACCAGCTCTTGGTGCCAGCTAGTGAATTTTTGGTTCTGGACTAGTGGAAATCATCAACTATATTACTATCCTACATAAGACACTAGCCAGAGCTTCTGTGAGGGCTAGTGAATTTCTAGCCAGATCTTCTGTGAGGGCTAGTGAATTTCTCAGACATTTTGTCGAACACTACCTTGCATAACATTAAGGAGTCCTCTCCTAACTGACCCCACCAATTCATCAATCGTACAGCAAAGATTTTCTAATAAATTAAATAATTTAGGTGTAATTTGTATGTTGTTTGTTGTACAAAGCTTACATTTCAATCCAAACGTTAATGAACAATTTTGGTGGGAAGTCGCCATGATGTAAAGTTGAGATAGTACCTTTAATAAAACGGTGATATTTTCCATCTGACAGCTGGAAAAGTGTACATAAATATCATAGCAACCGAGTAATATTTTCCATTTGACTGCTGGTACCTACTGCACTTGGTGAACATATGGCCAAGAATTTTTCTTGTCAGTGAAAATTCAGTGAAACAAACATATGGCATAAAGTGTGGTGTACTTAATAAAAACACAATTTTATCCTATAACTTACCCATGATATCCATGTCATAAACCCATGTGATAATGTAGTATATTAACCCGGTTAATAATGGTATGCAAATTTAAAGGTATAGGTAATGTGTTACTGTCAATGGGTCATTTGTTTACAAGCCAACAAGACCTCTATACCTGAGCGTAACATTTTCATAACATTTAGTTAAAATGTGTGACGTCAAACTAATAAACCCATATTATATATATATTTGCAAGGGCCATTTTTACCTTTATTTTATTTATGTGTTTTTAGTTTAAAAAGCATACATTACATAAAATTCATATTTATATATACGCACGCACACACACACGCACACAAACACACAAATACACACACACACACACACACACACACACACACACACACACACACACACACACACACACACACACACACACACACACACACACACTTGGATATAAGTTGGATATAAGTTGAAAAGTCACGATTTTACCGATTTTCCATGACTTTCCATGACCTTCCCGTAAAACACACGTTTTTCCAGGTTTTCCAGGCCTGGAAAATAAAATTTCATTTTCCATGACTTTCCATGCTTTCCATGACCCGTGCGAACCCTGATATGGTTAAGGACCACACAGATTTTGAGAGGAAACCCGCTGTCGCCACTACATGGGCTACTCTTCCGATTAGCAGCAAGGGATCTTTTATTTGCGCTTCCCACTGGCAGGATAGCACAAACCATGGCCTTTGTTGAACCAGTTATGGATCACTGGTCGGTGCAAGTTGTTTACACCTACCCATTGAGCCTTGCGGAGCACTCACTCAGGGTTTGGAGTCGGTATCTGGATTAAAAATCCCATGCCTCGACTGGGATCCGAACCCAGTACCTACCAGCCTGTAGACCGATGGCCTGCCACGACGCCACCGAGGCCGGTCCAACCCAGACAAGTGCTTGCCAGTTGTTAACCCAATCTTAACCAAAACGTTTGCTTTGTTTAACGACAACACTAGAGCACCTTGATTTAATAATCATCAGCTAATGGATGACAAACATTTGGTAATTTTAACATGTAGTCCTAGAGAGGAAACCTGCTACATTTTTCATAATTAGTAGCAAGGGATCTTTTATATGCACTATCCTACAGGCAGGAGAACACATACCATTGCCTTTGATTGATATACCAGTCGTGGTGCACTGGCTGGAATGAGAAACTGTCCGATAGGCCCACTGATGGGAATCGATCCTAGATTGACTGCGCATCAGGCGAGTGCTTTGCCACTGGGCTACATGTATGTCCCACCCCTTCATTCTTAACCATGACCAAGTTCGTGTATCTACCACTGATCTACACTGATAATTGCACCTTCTGACATATAGTGTTTACTTTGGAACAATCAAAAAAGTAAAGTTTGTTTTATTTAACGACGCCACTAGAGCACATTGATTTTTTATCTTATCATCGGCTATTGGACGTCAAACATATGGTCATTCTGAAACCCGCTGTCGCCACATAGGCTACTCTTTTTACAACAGGCAGCAATGGATCTTTTATTTGCGCTTCAAACAGGCAGGATAGCACAAACCATGGCCTCTGTTGAACCAGTTATGGATCACTGGTCGGTGCAAGTGGAATACATCTACCCATTGAGCCTTGCGGAGCACTCAGTCAGGGTTTGGCGTCGGTATCTGGATTAAAAATCCCATGCCTCGACTGGGATCTGAACCCAGTACCTACCAGCATGTAGACCGATGGCCTAACCACGACGCCACCGAGGCCGGTTTGGAACAATCAAAGGCGTTTTATTGACAAAATCCTTTTTATAAATTATATAATGAATTACTATGTCTCGGACATAATTGTCATGCAATAAGCTGCTAAAACATTCTGTTTCTACTGCCGAAATGTCAGAACAATAAAAACAGACAATGAATCTGTCTCTATAATTGCATGACTCTATTTTTGCATCAGATTACTAGTCTATGGTGTGGTGATAAATCTGTGGAGAATGATGGGAAAAGCGAGACACAGTGTCTGTCTTACTTAGGACATCTTGAAAAGAAAACATGCTCATACATGTAGTTTTCTACGATCCAACTTCGATAGCTATTAAAGCTCCAAACTCATCATTGTGATAGTCATTCAGCAAACAGCCATTCCAAATAAAATACTTACATGTACATGTGAAGAGGTAGCACTAAATCAAATAACTTCCAGCTGGGTCAAAGTTCAAGGTGCACCCAACTTTTGATAGCCAAGTGAACACCACAAGTCCTGTGATTGGTAATAAATGTGAGTGTGTTGGTTGGGAGCCGGTACCGAGATGCAAACCCAGTACCTACAGTTAACCCTTGCTCTGGTCGGGAGCCCGTACCGAGATGCAAACCCAGTACCTACAGTTAACCCTTGCTCTGGTCGGGAGCCCGTACCGAGATGCAAACCCAGTACCTATGGTTAACCCTTGCTCTGGTCGGGAGCCGGTACCGAGATGCAAACCCAGTACCTACGGTTAACCCTTGCTCTGATCGGGAGCCCGTACCGAGATGCAAACCCAGTACCTACGGTTAACCCTTGCTCTGGTCGGGAGCCCGTACCGAGGTGCAAACCCAGTACCTACGGTTAACCCTTGCTCTGGATGGGAGCCGGTACCGAGATGCAAACCCAGTACCTACGGTTAACCCTTGCTCTGGTCGGGAGCCGGTACCGAGATGCAAACCCAGTACCTACGGTTAAACCTTGCTCTGGTTGGGAAACGGTACCGAGATGCAAACCCAGTACCTACGGTTAAACCTTGCTCTGGTCGGGAGCCGGTACCGAGATGCAAACCCAGTACCTACGGTTAAACCTTGCTCTGGCCGGGAGCCGGTACCGAGATGCAAACCCAGTACCTACGGTTAACCCTTGCTCTGGCCGGGAGCTGGTACCGAGATGCAAACCCAGTACCTACGGTTAACCCTTGCTCTGGCCGGGAGCTGGTACCGAGATGCAAACCCAGTACCTACGGTTAACCCTTGCTCTGGCCGGGAGCTGGTACCGAGATGCAAACCCAGTACCTACGGTTAAACCTTGCTCTGGTTGGGAGCTGGTACCGAGATGCAAACCCAGTACCTACGGTTAAACCTTACTCTGGTTGGGAGCCCGTACCGAGATGCAAACCCAGTACCTACGGTTAAACCTTGCTCTGGTTGGGAAACGGTACCGAGATGCAAACCCAGTACCTACGGTTAAACCTTGCTCTGGTTGGGCGCCCGTACCGAGATGCAAACCCAGTACCTACGGTTAAACCTTGCTCTGGTTGGGAGCCCGTACCGAGATGCAAACCCAGTACCTACGGTTAAACCTTGCTCTGGTTGGGAGCCCGTACCGAGATGCAAACCCAGTACCTACGGTTAACCCTTGCTCTGGTCGGGAGCCCGTACCGAGATGCAAACCCAGTACCTACGGTTAAACCTTGTTCCGGTTGGGAGCCGGTACCGAGATGCAAACCCAGTACCTACCTATTTTATTTATTATTGCAATGCTCCGAGACCAGGCCTCTGATTAAGGCAGGCCTCTATTCAAGGATTTACGGTAGTCAACACCTTGCCTCAACAGGACAGATATTTCAGGGCTTGAAATGTCAGCCTGCGAATAGTAGTCCTTTTTTTTAAGACCTAGCAGGTGAAATAGAAATTCTTTTCCCATGCAACACATGAAATCAGAGTTGTTGTTTTTAAAAAAAAAAATAGCACAAACAGATTTTACAGATGTACCACTCTGGTCCACGCAGATAAAGGTGTAATTTTTGTCCTGGTTTTTTTTTTTATTATTATTATTCAGGAAGTAGGTCTGCTGTTCAGTAGGTTATCAACTAGAATTTTATATCACTGTACAAAGAAGCATCATTTTGCTTCCGTGCTAATGTTTGACAGGTTTTGTAAAGGGATTTATATATGGCATTATTACATCCACAAAGTTTAATTTACAATGAACAGCTACATAAAAATGGTATCATCTGATGCTTTATTTTTTTCATGGCACGTGTCATATATAATTACACGGCTATTACATGGCACACTTTTGACGTCACTATAGTTTAAAAACTGAAAAGTTTGTGGTTTGTGAAACTGGCATTATCATACAGTATATGTCTGAGCATGGTACAATGAGCAGTTATAAAAGGTACACAATGAACGTGTTATACAAAGTTTGTTTTGTTTAACAACATCACTAGAGCAAATTGATTAATTATCGGCTGTTGGATGTCAAACATTTGGTAATTCTGACATATAGTCATCAGAGAAAAAACGCTACATTTTTCCATTAGCAGCATGGGATCTTTTATATGCACAGACAGGAAAGCACATACCACAGCCTTTAACCAGTTGTGGTGCACTGGTTGGAATGAGAAAAATCCAATCAGTTGAATGGATCTACCGAGGTGATTTGATCCTGCAACACAGTTATATGTAAGCACCTGAGGCGAGCACTCAGTTATACAATGCTGTTTCCGATGGGATCACAAACGTAAGGTATGAAACTTGGTTTCATTTCAATCACATCCTTCTTCCTGCTCAATTTTAAGGAAATAAAATCTCAGGCAAAAATCTCACTTCACACATTTTACTGGGGTGTAGCCCTAATGGGTCTGTCCATCTACTAGGATCGGTCCTACACCCTACAGCATCTGACCCTTCACCATGCACTGACCTGCATCATAGCTGCTCTATAGGAAGCTACATATATAATAAGACATCACTATGAAGTTCTAGGTACTCCCGTCATAAAGCCATCTACATGTATATTGAAAGGTTCAATGTCATGTACATGTATATATTAAGTGTATGCATAGTTTCAGATAAATCCACCTTTAAAATGAGAGAAGTTTTTAACTTACCAAGACTATAGAGTTTTTGTGCAGTAAGGATTTCCGCAGAGACGCAATATCCTCAAAGATGGAAGCCAAACTCGTGCGTGACGACTTGTCATTGTAGTCATCAACTTTGAGCATTTTGTTTTGTAAACAAAAAAAATCACTGCTGAATTCCACTATTCCACTATCAATCAGCTATTAATATAGTCATCACCTTTGAGCTTTTTGTTTCATTACAAATCAAATTTAGAAAAAAACCCTAGAAAAATCACAATTCAGTTATCAATTAATCAGCATTGATCAAATTTGAGCTTTTTGTTTCATTACAAATAAAAAAAATTAAAAACCTGGCAAAATCACAATTCAGTTATCAACTTTGAGCTTTTTGTTTTATGTAAAACCATTACAAAAAATACACTCGTCCAATATCAGTCCAGTCAACATTGTCATCAACCTGTTAATTCAACACTCAACTCATTTGATACAATCATCAGCTTTGAGTATTATATTTCTTGGGAAAAAAAAATATCCTTGAGAAAAAAAAATCACTGCTAAAAATCCATGTATAGCATTTCTTTTGTGGAATATAGAAGTGCTAAAATCCCTGTAGAAGTATACATCAATTGGATGTTGTATAACCATAAACCTGGAGATCGTTTCTTTAAAACACTGCCACTGTCAAATTGTAGTTGTAATCCATCAACGTTGAGAATTCTGGTTTGTGAAACATCAGTTGTTAGGAAAAAGCCCACATTTACATGTAAATCCAAAGAGATCTCACGTATTTCAACGATCTAGGAAACTTCTTCAAGTGGTGTATATATTATTAACAACTGACATGCCTTTTTGTGACAACACTCTTCAAATACAAAAACATACTTAGAACTAGGAACACTTCCAGCTTTCAATGTCTACATGATGTTGACGAACATCTTTCACATTAAGAATCACCACACTGATTAAAATATATTTTGACAAGACAACTGAAGAATTAGTTTGCTTTCTTTTAAAGACACGTACATATTTTTTCCACCTTTTACATTTCTTCCAGTTAACCAGCGAAACTGAGTAATTTGTTCTTTTCAACATTAATGACAAATATTTTAATAAAAGCAACTTTACTATTTAATAAGTACATATACTAATGGAAGGAAGGAAATGTTTTATTTAACGACGCACTCTACACATTTTATTTAAGGTTATATGGCGTCTATATACATGCATATGTATAAGAAAATTCAACATAAAGACTATGTATTGATTGCTTATATATAAAGACTGTAGGCTCATAGATTATTTGCATTTATTCTTTAACTTTTTTTCTTTCTTTTTTAAATAGATAAAATGATATAAAAGAAAACAATTTACTTAGATATATTTACATTCAAGTTAAATAATAACATTTATAGATTATTTCAAATTTCAAATTTATCCCCAAGTGTAGTTACTTGAAATAAAAAATCACAAAGTACCTCTAGGCAACTTCAAATTTACTATGGTATACAGCCACATATGTTTGTAAATATAGTATTATAAATAAAATATTTAGATTAAAACCAGTGTTACCAACAAATGTCAGTACAGGAATATCTAATTTCCTCACAATAAAACTTCAAAGCAACTTCCAATTTAGCAAAACATACAGAATATGGTCACATGTACTTCAAAACATGGTATATATTTTTTGAAGTAAGATGTTTAGTTTTAATCCAACTTCACCAACAAATGCACATAGAGGTGTATCTTACTTCCTCTTAGTGGTTTTGAATGAAAGTTCGTAAGTTCATCCCACAGCATATCACAACCAGGATCAAGATTCTCTTGTCATTTACAGATAATGTGCATCACTGAAATATGTTACCCCTAAAATAATGCTACCCTCTTGATTCGGAACATCTCTTATTACAGACATCCGGTGATCTCTTGTTCCACACGTATCAAGTTTCGAACACACACACTTCTCAATGAATGGAATGCTATAACATGATGAAACGGAATGTTATATGTGTCTATATACAACACAGAAAACCAGATATCACAGCAATTTGTGCGTGAATGGAAGCAGTTAACAAACTCATTAATGATAAAGAGACGGTAACAGTGGAAACAAATATTTCTTCTGAACAATATTCATTCACAATCAACTTCAGCAACTGGTTTTTCTTCTTTTCTTTTCTTATTTAAATATTTTTTCTATTATCCACGGTTAGGCAATAAAGATCTACACGCATGTATAGAAGAATGTTGCGAAACAATAGATCCGTCACAAGCGTAACGATATATATATATATATATATCACAGTAATTTCACAACCGGCCGTCTCACTCTTAACTTATCACAGAAATCAGCACCGACCAGCAACAAGTGTTCCAGTCGACGTAGTAATCACATTTACACTACTAAACTTTTCACAGAGTCGCTACAACAGCCTCAGCCACGTGTCAAAACACATTTACACCAACAAACTTTTCACAGTGCCGTTTCTCAGTAGCCTCGGCTGCCACTGCAGTTATCACAGAACCTTTAATTTCTACAAGTTGTCGTCTTTGCGTCGCATTCCTGCAGCATTTTCTGTCCCACTTATGTAAAAATAGACATCCCTAAAGACGCAAGTTCCAATCAATAACCAGCCATAAATGTTCCAATAATGATAGGGTAATGCCTCTAACAATCTTTCGCTCATCATCATCCCATGCTCAGACAGATACTACAAAAGGACACTTGCATGCCGTATTGTTCACACCAAAAAACATGAAAGTCCATTTTGACTATATAACATCATGTAGGAGTCAGACAGATTATCCACAGGATGCTTCCACTCGTACGAACAGGCTATCAATGTCTATTCGAGCAATATTGGCTTTCTAGAAATTCTGCAGTACATGAACATGAAATGTCCTCTAATAGAGTAACATATATAGTCTGTTATTTCTGTCTGAAATATGTTTTTTTGTTTGTACTGGTATTTAGCTTCACATCTAGTAACACAAGATGTATTTCATAGAGTAAGAAAAATCTCTTACAAATTCACTAGGCTCTATACAAACTAAACGTTTCAATTGAGTAAATGCTTATGTTCACGATCAGGTGATTTACGTGTCTCACCACTATTTGTTGCTATATATATAAATATTATTCTATGTAGCAATTAAACTGGAAAAAACAGTTTATCATCAGGCCTCGGAATAAGTCAAGAACGATCATTCAGGAATACTAGGTTACCATATATATTTTACAAGAAAGTGAAGAACGATCATTCAGGTTACTAGGTTACCATATATATTTTACAAGAAAGTGAAGAACGATCATTCAGGTTACTAGGTCACCATATATATTTTACAAGAAAGTGAAGAACGATCATTCAGGTTACTAGGTCACCATATATATTTTACAAGAAAGTAAAGAACGATCATTCAGGTTACCAGGTTACCATGTATATTTTACAAGAAAGTGAAGAACGATCATTCAGGTTACCAGGTTACCATATATATTTTACAAGAAAGTGAAGAACGATCATTCAGGTTACCAAGTTACCATGTATATTTTACGAGAAATTCAAGAACAATCATTCAGGTTACCAGGTTACTGTATATATTTTCCAAGAAAGTCGAGAATGGTACATGTACTTCATTCTCCACATAATTTCTATTAATTTCTTAATCTTCCTCCCCCCCCCCCCTTTCTTTTCCTTGCTCTCCCTCACACTCACTCCCTTCCTTGCCCTCTCTACTCCTCTCTTTCTTTCTGTCCCTCTTGCCCCTCCCTCTCTTTACCCCATGCTCTCTCTTCCTTGTTCTCCCTCACCCTCTCTCTCTCTCTCGTCCTCTTCTGTGTTCTTCTCAGCCCACCCTCTTCCTTGCTCTCCCTCACCCTCTTCCTTGCTCTCCCTCACCCTCTTCCTTGCTCTCCCTCCCCGTCTCTTGTGCTCTCCCTCCCCTCTCTCCAAATCACCCCTAGCTCTCCCTCATTCTCCCTATCTCACCCTCGCTCTCAAATATTTCAGAGTTACAGTATCTCATCTTTTGGACCATACACACATATACATATATATATATATATATATATACACACACATGTATATATACACCTACATGTAGTTCAGTAAATAAAAACTAACATAAGTATAAATACTAAAATGGTCGAGTCACCATTGTGTGGAGGTGTTACGCACTCTTTTTAGACAAAAGGGTATATATGCCAACTAAACAATTTTTTAATCAACCACCAATTTCATCAAACACAAACTTAAGGGCCATTCAAATATTACGTAACGCTTAGGGGGTGGGGGGTAAGTCCAAGCGTTATGTGGCATTACAAGGGGTGGGGGGGGGTGTATTGAACAGCGTTACATAAAACAATTTTGTTTCCTCTTAAACGTGCCATGCCATGACAACAATATATAATATAGGTTTTTAGAGGTAAATGTAAACCCAAATTTTTTCTTTGTCAACCATATATGATGGTGATCAATTAAAATGGTGCAGGTGAAAACCTGCAGGGGTTTTTTCATTGCACAGCAATACATCACTTTAATGATGTCATCGTAGTACACATGGGTATAAATAAACATTGCCACGTTGCTTTGTCGGTGTGTTGGAGGGGGGGGGGGGGGTGTATCTCCGAGCATTACGTAATATTTTGGGGGGTGTATGGTCTAGCGTTATGGGGCGTTACAAGGAGGTGGGTGGGTGTCTAATTTTTGACAAAAATAGCATTACGTAATATTTGAACGGCCCCTTATTGTACATGTTTATGCATTTTTAATTGTAGTGCAAATCCTTGAACAGAAGCTTATAGTTAAAGGCTTCTCTTTTATTTCACACTCTGAGATCTGGCCTCTATTCATGGCAGTCTTATAGTTTTTTTAATGCAAAACCTTCAAAACAAAGCCTTGTTAGAAGATTATCTTCTAATGTAAAATTACAAACATTACTGCATTTGCACCTCGATAAGAAATGCAAAATCCTTCTCCTTGCCTATTGTTCTCGCGGTATTGTTATTTATAAGCTGCTGATGTCATGCAAGGGGAGTGATGAGTACAAGACTGTCATTAACCTGACAAAGGGACAACTGATAGCAGAAACAGACAGGCAGGTTTCTATTCAAGGCGGGGCGGGATTTAGCTCAGTTGGTTGAGTGCTCGCCTGAGGTGCTTGCATAGCAGGATCAAACCACCTCGGTGGATCCATTTAACTGATTGGGGTTTTTTTCTCGTTCCAACTAACACACCACAATTGCACAAAGGCCATGGTATGTGCTTTCCTGTTTGTGGGAAAGTACATATAAAAGAACACTTAATTTGTTGCTAAAGAAAAAATGTAGTGATGTTGTTTAACAAAACACACTTTAAACTACAGTATTCAAGGCAGGCCTCCATTTTGTTTTCACAATGCTCTGAAACAGGCACCTCTACTCAAAGTGAAGTTTGTTTTATTAATCATCAGCTATTTGATGTCAAACATTTGGTAATTTTACTTAACAGTCTTAGAGAGGAAACCTGCAACATTTTTCCATTAGTAGCAAGGGATCTTTTATATGCATCATCCAACAGACAGGATAGCACATACCACGACCTTTGATATACCAGTCATGGTGCACTGGCTAGAATGAGAAATAGCTCAATGGGCCCACTGATGAGGATCGATCCCACACCGACTGCGTATCAAGCGAGCACTTTGCCACTAAGCTACATCCTGCCCTCCCTCGACTCAAGGATTTATAGTAATTAAAAATACAAAATGTACTCTTTTTTTTATGCTGAGTAGTCAGTAGCCAAATATTCACTGATAAACCACAACCAAAAATAACTGTATCGCAAATGAACACCTTGCTTATGCAGGAAAAAGTGTCAAGTACTTTAGGTTTTCATCATTATAGACATTCCTCAAATATATCAAATGATCTTGACTTTCTCAACGATTGCTGCAGGGTTTTCATTTTGTCCATATCCCACAGACTTCGATCAGCATTCAACACAATGATTTACGGTGGCCGGCCAAGACGAAATGATTTTAACATCACTGTGTATATTTGTTCTCCGCAACCAAGACAAAATGATTCTATAGTGTCACTGCTGTGTTTGTTCTCAGTAGGCCATTATATAAACACAATCGCAGGGAACAGACGGCTTGGCATGCTAGTTCAAATAAATGTGATTTAGTGCCGATCCACATCTCCAGTGCACTCTTTGTACAAAAAGCACTTTTTGCATTTCACTTTGATCTTGTTATAGAGGGTTCAATAGTGCATACAAAAAAATTAATACAGAAACTTTAAGTGAATTATAATTTATAGTGCTTCTCAACAATTTTTTTATGGCTTTCCCAGAATTGATAACATGGGGTAGGACTATTTCTCATTCCAGCCAGTGCACCATGACTGGTATGTTAAAGGCCATGGTATGTGCTATCCTGTCTGTGGGATGATGCATATAAAAGATCCCTTGCTACTGATGAAAAAATGTAGCAGGATTCTTCTCTAAGACTATATGTCAAAATTACCAAAAATGTAGCCAATGATTGATAAATGAATGTGCTCTAGTGGTGTCATTAAACAAAATGGGACAGGACATAGCCCAGTGGTAAGGCGCTCGCTCGATGCGCGGTTGGTGTGGGATCGATCCAAGTCAGTGGGCCCATTGAGCCATTTCTTGTTCCAGCCAGTGCATCACAACAGGTATATCAAAGGCCGTGGTATGTACTACCCTGTCTGTGGGGTGGTGCATATAAAAGATCCCTTGCTGCTAATCGAAAATAGCCCATGAAGTGGAGACAGCGGGTTTCCTCTCTCAATATCTGTGTGGTCCTTAACCATATGTGTG
Organism: Gigantopelta aegis; assembly: GCF_016097555.1. Classification (NCBI taxonomy): domain Eukaryota; kingdom Metazoa; phylum Mollusca; class Gastropoda; order Neomphalida; family Peltospiridae; genus Gigantopelta; species Gigantopelta aegis. The sequence goes on along the minus strand of NC_054700.1, from coordinate 39,784,107 downwards.
ACACCATGTAACCATAAATAAAATGTATTTAGTGTGTCGTTAAATAAAACATTTCTTTCTTTCTTTCATTAAACAAAATAAATTTTAACAAACTTTATAATGTTAATGACCACACAGATAAGGACGACATGTACATAGATGATGAGAGAAAAGCAGTGGCTGGAACAAAAAATAACCCAATGGGGCCTCTGACAGGGTTCGATCCTAGACCAACAGCGCATCCGGCGAGCACTTTGTCAAATGAAGGACAAAACTGCCTCCCACCCCCTCTGTGATGATCAATTCTCAAGTCGTTCTATGGCACTGATTGTCCTTCTCGCTTGCAGCACTTGAAGCCACTTTAAATGTTAGTGTGTTAACCTGTGCTCTAATTTCATTACTCGGAATGTGGTCTCTCGATGAAATTGTTAAAAATCTACTTTTTTATCCTGGACGAGGGGATATAAATAATTTAGTACACTCTAAACCTCTGTTGGAGAAAAACCGCAAGAAATGTAAATAATAGAAATCAATGTGTCCCAATTGCATGACCTACATATAAATTGTCTCATTTAAAAATGCTTTGAGTTACTTTGGACCAGTACTAAGATGAAATTAGCTAACTATCATCGCAAAAAAATACAGTTTGTTTTGTTTAATGACATCACTAGAGCACATTGATTTATTCATCATCGGCTATTGGATGTCAAACATTTGGTGGGTTTTTTTTACATACCTGTATTGGCTTAGACAGGAAACCTGATACATTTTTCCATTAATTTAGTAGAGAGGGATCTTTTATATGCATCCCAGACAAGATAACACATACCACAGCCTTTGATATAACAGTCGTGGCACCCTGGCTAGAACAAGAAATAGCCCAATGTGCCCAGTGATGGGGTTCAATCCTAGTCCGACCATTCATTAAGCAAGTGCTTTACCACTGGGCTACGTCCCTCCCTTGCTATCATTGCCAAACACCTAATACCATATTTGTTAAAATCATTAAAGCAACATACCCTAGTTTTTAAAAAAAACATGTTCGTCTAGGAAGTAATGGTTAATGAGACAAGCTCGTAGTTAATACTGTGGTGTAGATTAAAATACCGAATATTAAAATGCTGTGGTGCAGATTAAAATACTGTGGTGCAGATTAATGTGGTGCACATTAAAATACTGTGGTGTATAGATTAAAATACTGAATATTAAAATACTGTGGTGCAGATTAATGTGGTGCACATTAAAATAATGTGGTATATATTACTGTGGTGCACATTTAAAATACTGTGGTGCACATTAGTGATACACATTAAATACTGTGGTGCAGATTAACTTACTGTGTGCAGATTAACTTACTGTGGTGCACATTAAAATACTGTAGTACATATTACTGTGGTGCATGTTAAAATACTGTGGTGCACATTAAATTACTGCGGTGCACATTAAATTACTGTGGTGCACATTAATTACTGTGTTGCCCATTAAAATACTGTAGTACAGATTACTGTGGTACACATTAAAATACTGTGGTGCAGTTTAATATACTGTGGTGCAGATTAAGACTGGTGCACATTAAAATACTGTGGTAGTTTACTGTGGTGCAGATTAAAATACTGTGGAGCAAAATTACTGTGGTGCAAATTACTGTGGTGCATATTAAAATACTGTGGTGCAGATTAATGTGGTGTGCATTAAAATACTGTGGTGCTCATTAAAATACTGTGGTGCACATTAAAATACTGTGGTGCACATTAAAATACATTGGTGCTGATTACTGTGGTGCAGATTAAAATACCGTGGTGCAGACACACCTTTGAAACCTAGTAACACAGGGCGTATTATTGTTATGGATTATCTGGGAATCAGATTCTTGTAACAGAGCTCGAAATAGGAAGTAATTAAATATGACCTGCTGTTATTTTTTAAAAGTAGAGGCCCAAAGAAATAAAGTTAAAGTTTGTTTTGTTTAACGACACATTGAATTAACAAAAGTACCGGTGAGGTACATAATATACGCTCATCAGGAGTTTGATGGTAAACCATATTAATTAATGAATATGTTATGGGTATGATTCAATTCTAATTATGTGAAATATTTGCAATGGGATGAACAGTTTGCTTCGGACCAACCACTATCCCAAGTTTTTCCTACATGGTCCTGTATGCATCTGTATGCAAAATATGATCTGGACACTGATTTACTGTTATGTGCAGTAGATAATGAAAAGTAGGTCACAATGACCTAGTAATAGAACACTACACACCGCCATTCCAAGTTGTTCCTACATGTGAGCTTTGATGGTCCTGTATGCAAATGTATGCAAGATATGGTCCGGACAAGGATTTACTGTTATGTATGGTAGACCATGAAAAGTAGGTCACAGTGACCTAGTAATAGTATGCAACACACCGACATCCCAAGTTGTTCCTACATGTGAGGTTTGATAGTCCTGTATGCATCTGTATGCAAGGTATGGTTCAGAAAAGAAAACGTTAACAGACGGACGGATGGACTGACAATGCTGTACCATAATACGATCCATCATAAATGGGCGTATAAAAAGTTAAAGTTTGTTTTGTTTAACGACACAACTGGATCACATTGAATTATTAATCATTGGCTATTGGATATCAAACATTTGGCAATTTTGATGCAAACCTGCTACATTCTTCCATTAGTAGCAAGCGATATTTTATTTGCACCATCCCAGAGACAGGATAGCACATACCACAGCCTTTGATATACCAGTCATTGTGCACTGGCTGGAAAGACAAATAGCTCAATGGGCCTATATGGAAGGGATTCATCCAAGATCATTTGTGCATCAGACGAGTACTTTACCACTGGGCTACATTGTATGTCCCACCCCTCACCAAAAGAGATATGTCCTGCTAAGAAAAAATATGGCCGGCTGGAAATAAAGCGAGCACGGGCTAAGGGGAAGGTTTGGGATAGTGTGTGAAGAATTAGCACCTCTCAGATGTATTTTAGAGTACTAACATGCAATTAAAGTGTGACAGAATCATGAGATAAATAGCAGCTGAGATAATCATACATTCATCTACATTGTATCTCTAATTGAAACATGATGTGCAATTGTTCTCTGGTTTTTGCACAGGGCTCGAACTTAAGAATTTGTCTCCCACGGCAATTTTTAAAAGAATTGCAATGGGTGAACCAGTCCACCGACGGCAATTTTGAGCCTGCCTATGGAAAAATATTTTTAGTGACATTTGCAGCAAATAAACCTGACTGAAAGGCTATCTTGTTATATGTAGAGATCTTTTAAATGTGCAAATGTTCAATATTGACAGATAATGTACACCATGTATATACATTTTGCCAATGTTGAAGAGCTTTACTGATGGTACTTTTGTGACATCGGTAATGCTCTCTACTTACGGCAATTTATATCTCAACGATGGCAATTGGTGCCGCCGTTAAGTTCGAGACCTGTTTGAAGGTTAATTTCTTTTTAGCAGGTTAATTTCTGTGACCAGCTATATGTAGGTCTAAAACATGGACTTGGTTTTGTTTTTTGCAGGCCTCTATTTCGAGTCCTGTCTACTATTGCCATAAATAAATTTAAAAAACACAGTAATCCAATAACATAGATTAGAATAAAACTAATCTTTAAAAAACCCAAAAACAAAACAAAGACTGTCTGTCAACTGCTAGCACAAAGTTGGCCAACTCAACGACGGTTGCGTTGTAATTTCTCCAACTACCGACTTACGACGGGTGAGCTCGGATTACAGGGCTAGCTCTGGGTGAGCAAAACATTTCACCAAATTATCTTTAAAAAATGCAAAACCCAGTTATTTTCCAACAAAGAAAGAAAGAACGAAAGAAAGAAATGTTGTATTTAACGACGCACTCAACACATTTTATTTATGGCACAGATTTTGAGAGGAAACCCGCTGTCGCCACTTCATGGGCTACTCTTTCTGATTAGCAGCAAGGGATCTTTTATTTGCACTTCCCACAGGCAGGATAGCACAAACCATGGCCTTTGTTGAACCAGTTATGGATCACTGGTCGGCGCAAGTGGTTTACACCTACCCATTTACTCAGGGTTTGGAGTCGGTATCTGAATTAAAAATCCTATGTCTCGACTGGAATCCGAACCCAGTACCTACCAGCCTGTTGACCGATGGCCTAACCACGACGCCACCGAGGCCGGTTTTTTCAACAAAACACCATTATTACTTGAAATTGTTTCACAAAATTAAAATAAAATTCACCAATTGTTCCTAAAATGTGAAACTGGCAAATTTGGTGAGTTGTAGCACTAGCCCTGGATTAACAACTAAATGGTTTATACGACGAGAATCGAGTTGTAAGAGCTCTCATAGCGACTGGACAGTTGTAGAAGTCGTGACAGCAGAAAATTGGTCGACTTTGTCGTGGCAGTTGGTAGTCTGACACTAGCATAATAAATAAATAAATGTTTAAAAAACCCACAAAAAAACAACAAACAAGTCCAACACTATTAAATGTTCATGCAACATCTTTTAGAAAATAAAATGTGCATGTCCAGGTAATAAAGATTATATTGTTAGCATAAAATGTTGAATGAATTAGTTACTATAATTAAAACACATACAGGAAGTCTTCAAGTAGCATTAAAATCCAGAATTCTAGAAACATTCATCCGAAGGATTTTCATCTTGGTACTTGCATGCCAGGCCAGCAGAATGAGAGAAGAAACCTGCTGCCAGCACATAGCCTTACCTCTTGATTTATCTAGAGAACCAAACAAAAAATATTTATGTAGGACGAGGTTTTGTCAATATAAATATTTTTTTCAATACTATATTACATGTAGTTATATGCACTTAAAGTGATCTTTGCACTAAGATCACTTCATGGAACCATGACTTTGAGATTGTGCCATGTTATACAGAAATAGACATTATACAGATGCCGTTTTATCTCTAAAAATATTCAGTAACGTATGTAAAGAGATTGAGTTAATGTTTTTTAATCAGAAATAAAATGGACGTTAAGCCTCCTCGTTGAATACATGATAAAACTAACACCAATATCAGCTCTCAACCATCACCATCATTTATGCTTCAATACTTTCACAAGTCATCACTCGGTCGTAAGTGAGAATTACATTTTACATCTTTTAGACGTGGCTTGTTTAACCATCAGAGAATTTCATGGTGAAAGGATGAGACAATCGATACACACCACACCATCAAACCACATTCAAACACTCACATCGTTCTAACAACCAACCACAATGACATCACACATGAGGCACATGTATGGACAACTCCATAAAACAAAAACCTAAATAATTACATGTATTTTTGGACGCCCATTTATGAGTGTTAATTCACTTTAGTTCATCAAGTTCATCATATGCTGTCAAACAAAGTTTTCAGAAACAAATTCCTTCATTATAATAGTACAGATACATATTTTTTCTGTCCATTAAAAGGGACATACCTTAGTTTCAGCCCATGAAAATGCACATTAAGTTTAGTTAATCTACAAACTTGTAACACATTTGGATAAAGTTACAATTGAGTTAAACATGAGTCTGTGACTTTGAAATGGTGAAATACCCTCTAAAAATAGATTAAAACTCGACTGCATAACTGTTACTTCTCCGACGCACGTGCATTTTCAAAAATATGAGAAATGCATTTTGTCATATTGAAAAAACCAGGATGACCAAAAACACTTCGAATGTACGGACATGGATAATCTAAACAATAAACTCTAAGTAAAGTATGATTTCAATTATCAAAAAAGGCTCTATAACAGTCAAAAATATGCATTAGTGTTTAAAAACTAGGGTATGTCCCTTTAAGAATTTTGTTAATAACTTACTAAGAAAAACACAAGAGTTTACAAAATAGTTAAACTAAAATCAATTTCAGGGTGTGTTCTAGTAATATGTAGATATGTAGAAAATACATGTACAATGTATGATGATTAACTAGAGAAAATTGACAAAATCAAAAAATATATTAAAATCTGAAAATCTTGGCAGGGTTTTCAAAAGAAAGAGATTATACAGCGAGGAAATTGGCACTATAGCTGCTATTATAGACAAAAGAATCTGAAATCTTTGCAGGGTCTTCGAAAGTTCCTGTAGGGTATTACACAGAGGAAAGTGGCACTATGGAACCAAAACAATCTGGACATTTTTGCTGGGTCTTCAAACGTACGGAATGACAGCAACCTTTAAAAATGTCATCATGGAACAAGAACAGGAAGTGAGAAGTGAGGTAGTGGTACAATGTTTTAATCTGTTATTTCTTCTTTTCCTCTGTGAAATGAACTCTGTAGCACACCCACACATGACGTATTCATAAACCCGGGTGCAATCCATAAAAGCCTATTGATGATTCCTGTTTCAGCGATACAGTGGGTTTCGCGCAATTGCATAGGCTCCGTGCAAAGAGACTATCCAGGGCTCGAAATGGTCTGTGGCCAGGTCGCCAAATGCGATTAGTGTCCTGTTTGGGCGACTTAATTATTAAAAAATAATGGTGTTAGTCACCCAAATAATATTATCTTCTTTAGAACTATAACATATGAGCCACTATTAATATTTATATTCCACATTAAAATCTTGCTCGTGGTTTGCTTACCATAATTTGCCAACAAGCATAATTATTTTGGGGGCCATCATATTTTTGGGTGAGTTTCGAACCCTGTAGTCGTTTATGGGAAGTCTATAACTGGTTTCCGCAGTTGATATTGCACATCACGGCAATCTCGTAAAATAGCCCGGTCAGGTATGTATAGACCGTAATTACACCACTTCATTCCGTTTAATACTGAACTGGTATTCGTTGCACCAGAATGAAGTGGTGTAAACTGTACAAGTTGACTGAGCTATTTCGCGAGATAAACATTACACTATTATAGAGTGAGGATCTTTTCTTTTTATTAAATAAAATTAAACATGTACATAAAAGGTACACTTTTTGTATCACATCAAATTAGCTTTGAGCTACTTCATGTACAAACATAAGGATGACCAGAAACATTGGATTTTCTCAAATCTAAACATTAAGTAGTAAAACAATGTGTATTATAATGACAAAAGCCTGTAGTAATTAAAAACATTTCACAGTGCCTAATAACTATATTGTTGATTCAGTGACTTTAAAAAAGTTTGTTTTCTTTAACGACACCACTAGAGCACATTGATTTATTAATCATCAGCTATTGAATGTAAAACATTTGGTAATTTAATTTGCATATAGTCTTAGAGAGGAAACCCACTATATTTTTCCATTAGTAGCAAGGGATCTTTTATATGCACCATATTCCACAGCCACGATAGCACATACCATGGCCTTTGATATATACTCTTCAAAAGAAGAAAGGCAAAACCACATTGTCGTAACATTTGGAGAATTGATTTAATTATTGAATGGTGAGTCCAATAATTACCAAATGTTGCAGGATTGTTCACAATTCACTCTAGTCCATTGTGAGTACCGTATATCTTCGCCTGTAAGTCGATCTCGGCTATAAGTCGAGTCCCTAATTTCAAGCCCTGAAAACGTATTTTTTTATTGACCCGTTTATAAGTCGACCCATGAAAAACTACTTATAAATATTGAAATATTTCTTATTTTCAGCACATGAGAACAATAATATTTGAACAAAAGAAAATTATTTTACAAACTTCGGTTTTCACGTTTTGTACATCGCAATATGATCAGACTATTCCAATCAAACTATCATTATTACATAGCATCAAAACGAAATATTCCCTTAGTAGAGAGTGAAAGCTGTTTGACTGTTACTGTATAGTACTGTACAGATGGTTTTGTGCACAGACAACAACTTTATTTATAAACACTGACAACAGATCACTACGATAAAACTGAAAGTATCACGTTTTGCCGCCATATTAATACATGTAAGGAGGATAACTCTGGAAAGTACACTGGTTTTTGTACCAAATGATGTGTGTCCCTATTGCTCTAGATAAGTGAACTGCAGAGATCAGTCTATTTTAAGGGAAAGCTTAGTAATATTCATGAAGTTAATCACCGCCAAAACATTGTTTGAACAACCATTAATGCCAGTGACCAGATTTCAAAATAAACTCAGGCAACAGGTAGTTAGTATTGTTTACATTTTTACTATTAGTTATGACTGCTAATTTAACTAAGTGGACTTGTCTTGTCATGTGAGTGAGATCGTACGCCTTTTGGCATAACCAAAACCGTTCTAATGCCCAAAAAAATAGGTTATAAAAAATAAATGTGTCAAATTAACATATTTGAGTATAAATACATGGCATACTTCAACAATAAAACTTGTAAAATAATCCCCAAAACAGTAATATTTTTTGGTGAAATTTTTTTACCCTCTTATAAGTCGACCCCCCCAAGTTATAAAATAATTTTTGGGTGAAAAAAATTCGACTTATAGGCGAAGATATACGGTAAGTGATAGGACACACCACCAAGGTCAAGGTCATCTGGAGTCAATACCGGGTGTGGCCTCCGCGTGTGTTGACAACTGCCTGGCACCGCCTGCCCATTGAAGCAACCAGAGTACGGATGACGTCCCGGAGGATGGTGGCCCACTCGGCCTGCAAGGCTGCTGCCAGCTCGGGCAGGGTCTGGGGCTGTGGTTGTCGCTGTCGGAGGCGTCGGTCCAACTCGTCCCATAGATGCTCAATTGGGTTCAAATCCGGTGATGTCGATGGCCAAGGAAGGACATTAATGTTGTTGTTCTGTAGGAAAGCCGTTGTGAGACGTGCTGTGTGAGGCCTGGCGTTGTCATGTTGGAACACTGCGTTGGCGTTGGCCATAACTGGAACGATGTGTGGCCGGAGGATCTGGTCAATGTAGCCCTGTGCATTCAGGTTGCCCTGCACGTGGACCAGGTCAGTTCTGCCAGTGTGTGAGATGGCTGCCCACACCATGACACTACCCCCGCCGAATCTGTCCACTTCCTGCACGCAGTTTGCCGCATAACGTTCACCACGACGCCTATACACGTGACATCTTCCATCATGACGTCGGAGCAGAAATCGGGACTCGTCACTGAACCACACCTGTCTCCATCGCAGTTGAGGCCATTGTCGATGAATCTGGCACCACTGCAGTCGGAGTCGACGGTGTTGTGGTGTTAAGATGACACCTCGAACTGGACGTCTGGCACGAATTCCTACCTCACGTAGGCGGCTCCGTACGGTCTGGTCGGATATCCTGCGCAAACCTGGTATTGCTGCGGCTGTGGAGGTGACAGTAGTCAATCGTTCCCGAAGGTGGCGTACCCGGATGTAGCGGTCCTGCCCGGGGGTAGTGACCCGTGGTCGACCGGATCTAGGGAGGTCACGTGTTGATCCATGTTGCTGGTAACGGTCCCACAGTCTGGAGATGGTGCTTGGGGACACATGGAATGCCCTGGCAACGGCCGTTCTGGATTCGCCTGCGTCTAGTCGGCCGATGGCATTGTTTCTCTGCGGTTCATTGAGACGTGGCATGTCCTGGATTGTCAACTGTCGGCCAGATACAGAGGCCAGGCAAGCGAACACCCTGCACTTTTATACTGTCGGTGTTCATGTTGCACGTGCAGACAATGCACGTGCAGTGGTGACATGGTTTGCACGTGGCTGCGTTTTTGCGAATATTCACATTTTGGAACTTTATTGTACAGTAGCTGCGTTTTATCGAATGTAACCGTGGGAATGTGTTTGGGACATG